>NC_079384.1:11168639-11321139 GCF_021018895.1 Seriola aureovittata
AAAAAAAAAAAAGCTTGACTGATTGAGTGACACCAGCAGGAGTCCGTGTGGGGTTATCATTGGCATTCACGATGCTGTCCACAGTAATCTGTCTTTTCTATATGTACGACAGCCAGTATGATGCAAACCAGCGAAACATTCAATCACACTTCCTTCTCAGTCAGAGGTGGATGCTGGAGCAGGATGGAAGGGGCGCCAACAATACAAGCTGCATTTCACATTCAATTTCATCACTTGTGCCAACAGCGAGTTGTGTGCCTATGCAGTGATGCTGCAATGCCTCTGATCTTATCAGCCTGTGTACTCTATCAAACAGATCACACTAGGGCCGGGCAATATGACCACAAATATTACAATTTATTCTCTCTTATTGATCAGTGTCAGAACTAATTACGATATGCATTTAACGGCGCTGCCGCCGCTCCGTGCTGCTTTCGCCTTTCTGCTCAGAGCTAAAGCCCCTTAAAAAGAAAAAAAGAAAAAAAAAAAAAAAGAGAGAAAGCAGACGGTTCATTTAAGTTGATATTTATCATCAACTCCAACCGTTTTTCTTGACCTTGCCAAGACATCTTTGGAATTCGAAATAGTCTCTTCACTTCATTAGCGTCTGAGGTTTTGCTAAAATCGCCTCATCATCTGCGGTCAGAAACCTCAAATCCCAATCACGTTCAATTGTCGTTCCTCGGCCTGCCTGTGCCCAAAATTGCACAGAAAATCCAATAATGGATAAGAAAAAACTGTGTTTTTGACTTGACCTCACTGAATGTAATATGCATACTATACCAAAACCTCAGAAGCACTGGCAAATTTCTGTTACTGTTAAACCACTGTTCACAATTTATTTTTACTTTAATCCAAGCTTCGGCTTCATCTGACATGATATCCCAAACTATGATCTGGAAATGTTCTCATATCCCAGGAAAAGTTGCTAGTAATTAACACGATGTTCACGACACAGTCGCTCAGGATTTTTTACAAAGTTGAACCAAAAACAATTGCCAACAATTGATTGACGTTTTACAATTTTGCTCAACCTCTACTTTTTCACCAACATGTTAATTTTTACATGTCTCAAATCTATCATTCATCACCAATCTTCCTATCATCTTTTCATGCAACTCATTGGGTTCAATCACAGCGTTTTATTGTTGTGAATCGGTATCTAACTTCAACGATGTGCGAGCTTATTTTTTTCCATTTGACTGGTTGTCCATCTTTTGTTGTTTCAAGTCTGTTTTCGCCCCACAGCCAGTTTCTGTTTTTGTGATGAGTAGCTGGTGTTGTCTGTTTGTTCCAAGCCTGTTAAGTGTTGCACACTTGCCTGTTTGTATTACAAATGTCTGTGGACATTGTGAAAAACAGATCCTTAAATTTAGGGTTTCAAAAAAAACAACAACAAAAAAAAAACATCTAAAAATATATTGTTATAATTATGGATCATTTTAGAACCCAAGTCATCGTTAAGCAATAAAATAAAACGTATATATAACAACAGAAATGTATATAAAATGCGTCATAACGTCACTAACACATTCTAAAAACTTGTGGCTGCAACCAATACACTTTACTTTTGTTCTAAAACTTCCTGAATCGTACAGCAGCAGGAGTTTAGGTGGATGTGAGGTGGTGAGTATTTACAGCCATATGACTCATAGCAGGATAAAACCTCAAGTATTTACCTGCAGCTTTTGCTTCCTACAACCAGTTTAATGACTTCATAGGAGCTGGGACTTTTTCAGCGTCTCCTAAAATAACAGAGTAAGAAGAGGCCCCTGAACTCTTTGGTATAAAAATAACAGCAGCATCACAGGGGGAGATAAGGAGGGCCTTAGCTGGGCTTGTTTTGTTCAGAACAACACTGTCATCTCGAGCTCTTTGTCTTAAACGCAACTTTTGACAAGGTTTCTGTTTCAAATATACAACCTTGTCGACTCCTGCTA
Source organism: Seriola aureovittata (assembly GCF_021018895.1). Taxonomy (NCBI): domain Eukaryota; kingdom Metazoa; phylum Chordata; class Actinopteri; order Carangiformes; family Carangidae; genus Seriola; species Seriola aureovittata. The sequence goes on from NC_079384.1 coordinate 11,170,580, forward strand.
TTTTAAGATGTGCTTAACTTAAATTGGCAAAATACCAAGGAGGCCTCGGCTCACCAACTTCTGAGTAACTGTTTGAGATGGGTTTTTATTACAGACAGTAAAACTAACTGAACTGATCAAATGTCAAATGTGACTCAGAGGGACACCGTTTCTTGACAGTGTAATTTGTGCGATAAAAATTATCACTGGCTTCCGTGTGAGCTCCAGAGCCATGACGACGCCTGACTGTGTTGATGCACAGAGTACATAAAAGAAAAAAAAAGAAAAAAAAAAAGGGTCATCTGTGTGTTATTAGCTCCAGCGCTGAACTTTTCCCACAGGAGATGCTGCATTCAAGAGCACACAAACTTGGAAGGCCTCTCCATCTAAAATCGTTATGCGCTTTTCAAATTTTTCGTGTTCATAACAATATGTAGAAGATGCACCACTCCAAAACAAAAAAGTGAAACAACTGTGCCAATAATGGCCGAGGGCATTCATGGTCACCTCATTAATTCTGCTCAGTCCCCACTCTCATTGATTTTCCTGGCTCGCTAACCCCGTGACCACATACGTACACCTCCCTATGTTCAACCTTTTCGCTGACCTCCTGAAAACTTTATGCCTTTGGCTAACTGCTAAGTTCACATCCAACTGTTCATTCTAGAGCTGCTAGCCTCTTAGATATTGACATGCCTGGGGTGGATGCTCTGTTATGTGTATGTGCTGCATATGCCCCTATGGCGGTCCAGCCAACTCTCCTGCCAGAGTACTCCTCCAACTCCATGGATAGGGTAATCAATGTTGAAGGAGCGCCCACACTTTCTTCAAAGACAGCATGTTAGCAGCCCAGCGTAAGCTCATTCTCATGAAAAAAAAGTTGTCAACATGAGACCAGTTTTTCATTATCGTCCAGCTTGGTACAAAGCCGAGCTGGGAGTTATCATTTTCTCTGGGATTACAGGCGGCGTGGCTGTCCGAAGAACAACTGCTGCACCTGCCACAGTGGCAGCCCCCAGCGCCATCCGCCTTCGTGATCACTCACTAACGAGACAAAAGCACTACTCTCTGCAACCCACAAAACTTTCATTGTCAAAATCTGCACGTATAGAAGAAGAAGTTTACATAAAACTGACTGGGCTCCTTAGTGACTGTGATTTACGGGTAAATGCAAACAAATATGCATTTTTCCAGTTAAAGCATCCATTCATTGGGAAAAGGGGGAAGGGCTTTAACACTGAAGATGTTTTCAGGATGGATGAGAGAGGAGGGAAAGCAGGGTTTGTTTGTCTTTCTGTCATGAATAAGGGAAGAAGAGCTGGTGAAAGAGGAAAAGTACCGAGCGGAGTGTTACTTACAACGATGTGTGCCGGTGACGGGGACCTGGCATCTTTAAGTGCTTGTCTACTTTGAAGACCTCCTGGTTGAACATCTAGCAGGGGCCATTTCATCTGTAGGTACTGAATGGCAGAAAGGAAACAGAATGGAAAGAAAGAAACAAAACATGTTAACAATGCAGAAAGCAAAAACCAAAAGAACAAATCAAAAATAAGACAAAAAAAAAAAAGAAAGAAAAAAAGGGAGACGACATTTCTTGACGGGTGTATGGGTGTGGAAACTCAAAAACATGGAAAAGCAAATAAAGATCTTAAAGGCGGATGGTGGATGGGGTGAAGATGGTCTCGAGCATGTATCCAGCAGGAGTGCACACAGTGGTTGTGTAAACCAAATGACTTTTTTTTTTTTTTTCCCCCCAGAAATATACAGCACTAAACTTAAGCGTTAGTGACCAGCCTCCTTCACAGAGAGGAGGAATTCGAAAGTAGCCGAGGAGTGGCTTTAGATTTCATTAGGCCACTAATTTAGAGCTGGGGGAGGGCAGGGGTTAGGGGGAGTATTGTACACAGCTTATGGCTTTAAGATGACCTAATGTCATAAATGTGACTGTTGTCAGAGTTTTACTGGAACCCATAAAGAGGTTAAAGTGTGGCGTCTCTCCACACTCCTCTGAGGCTAAACCTCCTGACTGCCCCCATAAATGATTGACTTGGCCTCTATCAGAAGTCTCTCTCTTTTTCTCCCTCCCACCCACCCCCTCTCTCTCTCTCTCTCTCTATCGCTCACACACATAAGCACAGAAAACCAGATAAGCAGAAACAAGGGTCATGAGAAACATCTGTCTGTGTTATAAACTGGGTGGAGTCCTTTTAATTTGATGACATGTGCTGTGTTGACTGTTCTACCTAAAACGGTCTACTTTGTGCCTCGTCCGAAAATGAGCAGGAGGGGCTCTTATCCTCGTCGTCTCGTATTCAATCACAATAAAAACCTGACAGCAACTAGCGATCCAAAGCTGCCGCCATCAAAAAAATAATAATAATAAATAAATACTTTGCACAAATTCAAGTAGCCATACAGCAAATTCCCTGCAGATTTCCGCTACTGACTGCTGGTGGTGTTGACTTTGCTACAGCATGTGGTCCAAGCTCTTGCTTATCAATGTCACGGCCACCTAGTTTGAGGGAGAGAGGTCACAGCAGCTGTTTAGCTGTTTCAGCTCTGAGGCCTTTTGGAAGGGCTCCGGCGCAAAGAGGTGAAGGGTCTGAAAACTCTAAAAAGGAGAAACTGGTGCGGAACTCGATATCAGCTGTGAACCGTGTAAAACCAAAGACCTTTAATAAAAAAACACTTGCCTCAGTGTCTTCCTGGATTCCTATACAATGAAATTTGCTAAGGCAATAACAAAGTAACTCTAAAAAAGATGCATAAAAAATAAAGCCTTTATTGACAATGTGTATTACATTTCACGCACTCAAATGAATCCTAAAAAAAATCCTAATTCTGGCATTAAAAGCAAGATTGTGTCAAGCATTTCAAACAGAAAAGAACAAGAACAGAGACGGGAACAATTACTGGTGCTGGCTAATTAATACAAAGGAAGCTTGTGTAACCTTAGTGCCACAGAAGGCAAATGCAGTGTCATTAAAAATGGGAATGGAGTAAATATACTTAAGACTTGGATCTGGGCATATGATGCCATCTGGGCATAAAATGTCAAGAATATCAAGTAATCTTTTAAACAGCATTTCTGTCTGAATCCTATTAACTCGGTGTCTTGGTGACAAAACGTTTTGCTGTTATAAATTAGAACCACTCGGTGCAACCATCGCCCAGTCCTCCCAGTCCTCTAACATAGTCTATGAAGTGCAGAGGGAGCAGAGCTATGTCTCTCTTGTTGCAGTTTGGCTCCCGTACGGAGAGGCAGGTACATTAATTCAATTTGTGTTGCCATTCAGCAAGGGTGACCGCTAGTTTGTATGCATGTCTGAGAGAGAGAGAGTGTGTGTGTATGTGTGTCAGAGCTGGTCAGAGAGTGAGTGTGTCGCGACCCTTCCCGAGACTGTGTCTATATCAGTGGTAATTAGCGAAGAGTTCACTGTGGGGTGCCTGCCAGTGGTAGACGCTGGAGGGAGTTATTGACTCCATGTCCTCGGTTGCAGCCCCTGCTAAGAAAAAAAAAAAAACAGTTTGCTGCCTGGTCTTTCTCCACCACTACCACTCATTTATGACCCCAAAATGGCTTTTACTGCTAAAAAACTGGGTTTGTTTATGCTTGTTTGTATGTCCTGCGAGTGGAAAAAGGAAAGGTTGTAAAAACTCCAGAGTTGAGGTCTTGTGGGTTTTTATGGACCCCCCACACTGGGTATTAATTGCCATGAAGGGGAGAGAGGAGGAGGGAAAAGGAGGGGATGGTGGTGGTGTTGTAACAGGAAAAAAGGAGGAAGAGAGTGACGGGGCTGCTGTCATCTATGAGGTAATTCAAGACAGTGTCCATTGGTGCCAGAAGGGCTAGAAGACAGGGTAGTGCTGCAGAGAAAGAAAAAAAAAAAGTGGGGTGGGGGGGGGGAAATCTTGTCCATGGGAAAGTCCTGCCGTTGCGTGTGCGCACATGCTCACACATGCAAATATTCAAACACAGCTGCAGCTGGCAGAAGGGTCGAGAGGACATTCTGAGGAGATGGGTAAGGAGCGTGAAGGTGACACCCCTGAGTGTGGCAATGGGGTAGAGAGACTTTGAAAGACTACAGAGAGAGGGAGGGTGCCGGAGCGCATGCCCTGACAAGTGGCTCCTCTTCAGCCCCAGCTATTGCAAATGTTCTCACACACTAATCTCTCCTGCAGGTTTTACAAGCATGCCAAGGAAAACGGAGCCCTGGCAAGCACCGGGCTTTCCGACCACCCCCTTCTTGGCCTCCTTCCTCTCTCGCTCTCTCTCTCTCTCTCTCTCCCTCCACCCGCCCGTCTGCCCTGCTAACGGACGCACCGCCTGGGCTTGACTAGGCCCATGACCTGTGACCCCTCTCTGCTGCTCCAAGCCCCTCCCAGTTCCCCACTCTGCGACCTGAAAACTCTCCTGCTATGAGGGGGCCCCCCGGGTAACTCAAGAGCCATTCCAATGTGACAAATTGCTCCGGAGTTCCAGGATAACTCTCTCTTCTCCTCTGTCCCGTCCCCCCCCCCCCCCACACACACACACACACACACACACACACACACACACACACTAACCAGCCCCCCTTGACAGACCCCCACCCTGTAAGAGCCACCCAGTGGTTGTGCTCCAGCTCCAGAGTTGTGCAGCAGACGGCTTCTCCTTCTCTCTCTCCCCCCCCCCCCACTCTGTTCCCTTCCCCTACCCTGTGCCCCTCCTCGCCTGGCCAGACCCACAATGGGAGCTGAATGACTCAATTGTCTCTGATGAAGTGAAAGACAAGGGAGTCCTCTAAATCCTTACAGAGGGATGAACTCACTCTCACTGTCCCGCTTTTCCTGTGCACTACTGCTTTCCCAAGCATAAGAAGGGAGTTGGGGGGGGGTTGTTGACCATGCCTATGACAAATAATCATTTCCACTATTGATTATTTTGTCCATTATTTTTCTATAACATTAGTCAGGAAATAAAAAGTGCCCAAAGTCACTTATACTCTTCGACGATTGATTCTCTGTTGATCAATTCATCTCCCACTTGTTTTGTCACTCTACTATTTTTAAGTGTGTAGCGACTTTGCTGGACTGCTCAGCCATACGTGAGTGACTCCTGCTGCACCAGGACTTGGCATGTTATGAGCTACAGAGTGTTAACCCAGATCCACACCGACTGTCATCGCAGTGAAAACAAGCTGGGGCCCTGGTCCCCGTGTCACAGCCCGTGGCGGAGGGGAGAGCAGGTTGAAGACAAATGGAGGGGCATCCTGAGCGCTCACACATCATCCTCACACGTCCGCACACTGTTATTACTAATTCAACAAGCTGCCAACAGAAGCAATTTGGCCTGAAACACTCCTTCCTGGTACCAGCGCTAGACCTCTGATCCTCCCAAAAATAATCTTTTTTTTTTTTTTCTCCACATCCTATCAAACATTAACCAAACGTCAATATGTGCCATTGACAAAAAAAAAAAAAAAAAAAAAAAAAAAAAAAAAAAGAAGGGGTAAGTCTTACTCGTAAATTTTTTAGTGTGAACGACACGCAAAGTGCACGATTGTTCTGCCTGTTTCTGGTCAACAACCTGCTCTTTTTCCATCAAGCCCCCCCCCCAATCTAATGTGTTTATCACATGCGGCCTGGCGGCTGGAGCAGCAGCCACCGCGCGGCTTGTTCGTTTTGTTTTGGATTAAGAGCAGAGGGCTTCAGACCAATCAAACAAACAGAGCTCCTTATGTGCCAATATGGCTCCCAAACACTGGTCCACTTTCCAGCAGGGGACCGTGGGACAGATGATGAGGACCGCTGGGAATCCGTCGAGCGTTCCAGGCATGTGAGCGGTGCGAGTGAGGAGGAGAGACGGACACAGACAGACAGACAGATAGCAGCTTGGGTTCAGAGTCAGCATATGGATGCTTGGGTGTTGATCTAGAGAGTCCAGCAGATCTTCAGCCCATCTGTGGCCTGCTCATATCACAGACATGACACAGCTTTACTTGCACATCACGGTCGGTGTGTACGGATAACACATGTACGTTCAGTGACCCCACCCCCACCCACTCCCCACTCCCCAACATACTGTACATGCACTTACATACGCACACCTGAACGACAATGCTCACCCACATTTGAACATCCTCTGGTCGACAGGCCCCGCTGCTCCTCTGGGAGAGCACTCAGAGATGGGATTGACAGCTTGCAGATTAAACCAATCAGACTGCTACTATAAAGAGCTTTATTTAAGTCTGAAATGATCAAGGCTAGTAAGAGGAGCCCATTCAAAGCTCTGCAAGTAAACTGCACCGAGCTTAAAAGATTAGTACATCCAGTTTGACTACAATTTTATCCCTTTAAAAACGAAAGCGGAGCATATTGTCTTGATCTGTTGCGGATATTGCCAGCAGTCTTTGTCCTCACTCACAGGTGCAAGAGAAGAAGCAAACACGTGGTTATACAAACATGTAATTTGTTGAGGAGGGGACAGTAATTTTCTGTAATTGAGGGAGGGAGAAGCTTAATGCAACACAGGCCCTTTGAAATCCTCTCGGTTAAAAAAAAAAAAACAACCAAAAAAAAAAAACCCCATCACCAGCTCACTCAGCCACACGATACACTGCACTCACAAACAAGCAAACGAACGAACCGGCTTGCTGGAAAGCGAATGGAAGTAGCGCAAGAATTTCTCGACAAAACTGGGAGAAAGTTAGCCAACACAAGAGGATCCTTCCCGGGTTGCTTTGGTTCTACTAATGCACATTTTATGAGTAAATATTAAAAAAAAAAAAAAAAAAAAAAAAAAAAAACACCCCACCTGCTCTGATAGCCAGAGGCATTTTGCAACCAGGAAAATAAAAGTGGAATGTGGGAAGGCCTGGGGTTTGTGTGCCCTGGGGCAGGAAGGGGTCCACTGGGCCCATATTTACTCTAAAGCCAGAACACCTTGGGGGTTCCACTGGCCCTGACTGTACTGGGGCAGCCAACCTGATCCAAAACCTTCCCTCCTCCTCACCTCCTACCCCTGCCCCGTTTGCCAACAATCTCCACCTCCACCCTAAAACTCCCCGTCTCTCTCTCTTCCTTACAGAAAAACTCAACCCGGCACTCTCATATGAGCCTTTTTTCCCCACATGGGGAAAGCGCACGTGACCTCTCCATCCTCTCCACCAGACTCACCCCTTCAAATGAGGCTGTAGAAACAGGCTCGTGAAACTGCTATTGTTCAAAAATATTGCAGAAAGTGAATTGATTTGAAAAAAGAAAAAAGAAAAAGGGAGAAATGCTCAGTTTTTAGACTCACTTCCATGAACACTTGACTTTTATCTGGCCTGTTGTGGAAGTTAGTGTCGCTCTCTTAAACACTGGTTCACGAGCATGGCTTCGCTCTGACACTGTTTGCTTAGCAGGTGTGGACAAATGTGCTGTTCAAACACCAGCTGATTGACCGGAAAGTTTCAAAGTGTTGCGTAACACTACAGCCGACGCAAATGTTTCTACGACAATCACAGAGGGACTAAATTGTACGCTAGTCATAAGTTTAGCAAAAACACAGTTCACCACCTATAATTAAATTGATTGGATGATGACAAACTATAGCAGAGATTACACCTGGATGCACACAAAAGGAAGTGGAAGGCATGATTGCAGTCCAAAACACACCAACCAACTTCTCAGCGAGCCTCAGAAAGTAAACAGCATTCGATTTCTGACTTTTGCACCCCCTCCCCTTTCCCACTGACTGTCCCTCTCCCTGTGTCATTAGGAGTATCTCTTGGCTGCTCTATAAATAGTGGCAGGGAGGGTGAAGGCCAGCAGGAGCTGGCTAGTCTTCCATCAGCCCCGCTAATGAACAGGCGCTCTGGCACCTTTAGCATCAGGCCCTGCTGCAGAATGCCTCTGCTTTCAGGTGTTTCTCCTGCTTCACAGAGCGGCACTTCGCTGCTCTTCTATCCGACTGACTCTTCCTTTCTTTCTCCCTTTCTTTTCCTTTACTCAGACACAAATGTAACTTGGGCTTTTGGCTTCTTTTGTTGGCTTCCACAATCCCAAATTGAGTGGGTTACATGTTATACAGCCAGAAGCTAGGATTGTTGCAATTGTAATATATGCAGCTTAATCAATGTGTCTTACTTACTCCTAATAGGGCTGTAATTACAGTTAACTTAATTAATCAACGGAGTGGGATTACTCGTCAATACTCCGCTAGTGTACTTACGTCACGTTTTGATTTTGTGTTCATGCCACACAGGCTAAAAAATATATATCTGGATGCAAAGTGCTGACTTATTTTAAAAAATAAAAGCAGCAAAGATGAAGCTAAAGCATTCATGCTAGAGGTAAAGCCACAACTACATCCTTGTATTACAATGCTCTATTAAATCATCAACATGATAAACAAGTCCATCTACTTTCCTTCCTATAAATGTTTTCAGTCATCCAGGTAACAGGATATCTAGATGTGCTCAGTCAGAGCCAGCTGGACTGACTGGTTTTGTCATGAGGATGTTTTGCCACTCATCAGGTCTAGAGATTTAATATGCATCCTGGATGAGGGGTGAAACCTCTTCAAGGTTAAAAACAGCGAATGCAGTGTTTCTAGACACTCTATTTTCCTGTTTGTTTGTTTTTCAGTGTTAGTTTGTAGGCTCCCACACATCCACTCATGCATCAGTTTTTAGTATGAAACAACATCATGTTGTGAAATGACTGGAACTCATGTAAACATGTGGTTAAACTGTTACCTTAGTCTGGGTGCTCACACTCACTGTGATTTGTGTGCATTCTGATATCCTGTACATTTAAATCGGCATCATTATTGGCGGTAATCAGTGGAGGAACCCACCGCTCAGCAGAAGCAGGCTGCTGGATTGACAGGGCAAAGATCAGATCTCTGGACTTCCCTGGTTGGAGTTTCGTACACACTGACCTACTTAGAGGCAACGTGCAGGTGAACAGGCACGTCTGCAGGCCCAGGTGTGTCTGAGCCCCTTACGCAAGGCCAGGCCAGGACCTGGGAGGTGAGGAGGTTGGGCAACTCGTACGCTCACAACATGCTTACCTTTGCTTGCAGGAAGCAGGGTTAGGGGCGTGGAGGGTAGAGTTAAAAAGGTGAACAGCAGCTGAGCTCTGCTGAGGGAGAAAAGTAAGCTGATTGCAGCGCCCACGTTCTGCTGGAGAATGCTGTATTTGGTATTGTGCTGGAGGAGAGCTGAACGCTGCCCTTGATGTTGGGTGTCTGGTTTTGTTCTGCAAGAGTTCACTATGAATTAGTTAAACGGTAGACTGGATATAAGGAAGCTATGAAACATGCCTCAGAGGGAGAGAATGTGTACACTCTCAGGCTTCACAAAGACTTCGTATATTCTGAAAACACTACACGCTATCACACAGTTCCACCTACGCATATTCATCAATCAGAAAGCATTATGTCGAAGGCATCACACACACATACCAACAGGCAATTAATCTTCACAGAAGCATCATACGAAACCAACAAACATTCAGTCTGTTTTGTGTCTCTTTCACACTTGCACATACACCTTGAAGCAGTTCAGCCTCCATATTCATGAGACCTACTCCCTCAGCATACCTAAAGCCCAGAATTTTAAGGGTTTCAGCTCAAATCTCAAATATGGTCTCAGGTTATAGATTTGTAACCCAACCAACAAGGCTAATACAGCAGCTTTGAGCTATCTAGTTTAGGTTCAATTAGCTTTAACCTACCTTATTATTGGTGTTACTTAACACTGTATTTACTATGATATCGTGCATGGAGGAAGGGGGAAAAAAAATTCCCACACAAGTAATTACATGCACACACACACACAAACACACACACACACACACACACAGTGGGGTACTGCCGCTTTGCCATGGTAGCTTAATGAATAAATAAGTAATAAGGGCTTGGTTATTGGAGCTCATTAAAATGGGAGATGCTTCCATGACAATAAGACCTGAGGAGGGTCAGGGAAAGCAGCTTTGTGGCTCGGGCCAGAGTGGCTGCTCCCCGCCCCCATACCCAACCACTCCTGTCCCTCCTTAACCTGACATCATTGCCCCAGCACTCACCTCCAAATCTTTCCTGTCAGTGACGCACCCTGCACCTTACCCTCCCCACCTTCCCCGACACACACAGCAGCACATGCGTCTTCACGCATGTATGCGTGCAGCTGCGAGAACGGGCTCAAAAAGAAAGAAACACACACACACACACACACACACACACACACACACACACACACACACACACACACACACACACACACACACACACACACACACACACACACACACCTCTCTCATGGTTAATTACCACTTAGCTCAATCACATGGTGATCAACCCCCCCTCCCTCCCTCAAACCTCCACCCCTCTTGCAACACAAACAGCAGCACACATGCCAATTATTGATGAATCTTTAATATGGCGTTTTACAAAGTCTCCATCTCATTTCCTAGCACCGAGCAGGTGATTACTCCTCTGATAGTACAGGCAATATAAATAGAAAATGGCTTTAGCATCTAAAATATGACATTCATGGGAATAAATTATCTTAATGTAATATCATTGCAGGGTTGAAATAAAGTGGCTTGAGCCATTTCGCTAACTTTTTTTTTTTTTTTTTTTTTTTTTTGTTTGCTCCTCCTGCCTTGCATCTAGCTAGCTCTGTATAAAACCCCCGGACAAAAATCCCACACCGCAATAACATGTCAATAATGAGCTGAGGCCATCTATTGATCAGCTTAATTTTGCATCTATTAGCTAGGGAACGGCTTGCTCCGGGGGCGAGGGAAGCCAGGCGCTAACACGCACCGACAGGCTGGATGGAGATCATTACAACTGATGTTCACACACACGCTGTGATTGACATGGAGATAAGGCAGGAGAGAGCCCGGGCTCGCACGCCTCCCCGCACACTAAGCTAATGATACACCAAACGTGAAACGTGTGCTTGGTGTGTGTACAACGGTGTGTGTGTGTGTGTGTGTGTGTGTGTGTGTGTGTGTGTGTGTGTGTGTGAACATGATAGAAAGAGCATCTATCTAGAAAGAGAGTTGGAGCAGGAGGAAAAAAAAAAAAAAGAGAAAAAGAGGAGAAGAAAAAGCGGGCCACACGCCTTTGCTAATTGGCACAGTCAGACAGGGAAGCTCATAAAAAAACGAAAAAGCATTTAGTGGAGCACCTCATCTTTCTGGATCGCCTTATCAAGTCTGTGTCATTTAAATACAGTTGACTACACCACAGAAAAACCTGGCTTTGACCTGGAATGCATAGCTTCACCTGATACTTCCTTAATTTAGGGAGCTTGCATAAGAAACCCACGTTGCGGCTTTCATTATGAAAATCGTTTGTTTTCCTGTGAGCGAATGATTGCGAGCTGTACGTGCCCTGTGTCAACACAGCAACCAAAGCAGCTGGGAAAAAAAAAAGCAGACAGAAGGTCTTTCTCCCTTCTCTGAGTGTTTCCTGACACACTCCTTTTTTCTCACAGAAGATGTGACGTTGAGCGCAAGGATGGATCCGTATAAGGATGGCGTGCAGAAAATACGGCGTAATGCCCTTCTCCTCCAGTTTACCTATCCACCACCGCTGCGGCAACGGGCCTGGATTGGCATTGATGCGAGCAGCTGCAAAATAGGATGCTGCAGGTTACCCACACAGAGAGAAAAGGGAAGGGCCGGGCACTGGAACTGCACCTTTTACCACACCGTCAAAAAGGAACGACTGAATCTTTGTGTACACCATCTGTATATCTGAGGTTTTACGGGGAGGAGGTCTTGTTTTATGCCAGATAGGTTCTATAGAGGTGAGGTCAGAGGCACACACACACCAAAAAAAAAAAAAACCAAAAAAAAAAAACCCTTGGCTACAAACTGTGTGTTTTTGTCAGCTGAGGGATGCAGCGAAGGGATCGAGGGAGCAGCGGGAGGAGGGAGGGAGGGAGGTGAGGGAGGTGGGGGGGTGGGGAGGAGAGAGGAAAAAAAGCCCTCAGCCAAGCCATCAAGTTGAACATTGAACTTCACAGTAGTAGCTGCCTTTCTATGCCTCTCCTTTTGATGTTACCTCCAAAGCAAAGGATCAAAGGCTTGGAGTGTGGCGTGGGGAAGTCCCAAGCTCTTAGCCTGCCAGCCTGTGATATATGCAAAAGTCTACGCCAAAAGAGAGAGAGTGGGGCAGAGGCAGAGAGAGAGACAGGAAGAGAGAGAGAGAGAGAGAGAGAGAGAGAGAGAGAGAGAGAGAGAGGGTGCTCAAGAGCAAAAAAAAAAAAAAAAATAGAGGAGGCTTGCATGGAATGTGGCTAAACAGTATGTTTTGTGTCTAATGAATGACAAGTGGATGACGCAATCAGCCACTTAGTTACAGTGTGACGTAGAGCGGGATAAAGTGCACACACACGGGTTTTAGAGAACAGGCGTTTGATACTGGGAGAGGGCCGGGCATGAAGGCAGGGAATGGGATGGGATGGGGCGGAGCAGGGTGGAGGGGGGCGCTGGCAGTGTTTGTTGCCCTCACAACTTGCCCCTCAACCCCCCCCCCCCATCCTCAACCAGCAAAACGGGACAGCCCCCCCCCCCCCCCCCCCCCCCCCCGACTTCCACCTCGTACCAACCCCCCGTGCCTCTCCAACATCAAGGGGGTGAGAGGCTGTGTCGTCTCGACATAAATATACAGTGTGCCATTAAAGCGAGGACTACAGTAAACACACTGCACATGAAATCCTGGTTGTCTCTCGCTGGAGCACGAGCACAAACACACACACACACAGACACACACACACACACTGTGGGCTCAGCTGGGCCAAAGAGTGGGGCAGAGGTGTGCTAAAATTGATAAATCTCTACGAGACAAACACAATCCACATACACACACACTCACACACCCTTTCCCCAAGGCTGTAGGATTAAGAGGTCCAGCTGGCTGACAGCAAGCCCTTCCTTCCCACGTATCCCGTCGATCTCAACCCCCCCCCCCCTGCACACACACACACACACACCCAACGGTCCCCCCCACCCTCCCAGAGCCCCTCTCACACCTCCAACCCCAGGTCTGCCAGCCATCCAGCTCACCGATCATGCCAGGAGGACACACCTGAATTTGACATCGATCGCCCCTGAGCCCGTCTCACCTCCCCACACCCCACGCACATTCACACACAGTGGAGGAAAAATGGGACTCCAGAGCCACCACGCCACCAAAACGTAGGCTACGCGTCAATGTCACCATCAAAGCGGTCGGTCCACTCGTCTGGCCTTCCTGCCAGTGCTGCCGGTTGTGTTCACAGACACAAGTCATGGCCTTCAGAGATGGAGGAAGAGTGGGGGGGGGGGGGGGGAGACAAGGAGTGGAGGAGGGTGCAGGAGATAACATACAACAAGCCTGAGACAGTGATGCAGAAAAGAGTGGAGAGAGAGAGAGAGAGAGAGAACAGGAGTAGGCGGAAGAATATAAACCTTACTGAGATCTTTACCCCCACTCCCCCACTTCTCAACAGCTGCCAGGTCACTTTACGAATGTCTGGAAGAAAATATGCGGCGGGGTGTTGTTTGAGTGTTATATCATTTTGTCAAGAGGGAAGTATGTGCACTTGAACGCTCGAGAAAATAAGTGTTCAGTATTCCAACATGCAAGATAACAGAGTTAGGCTTATGTTGTTGGAATCGGTTTAGCACGCTTGCTGCTTGCATGTTACGTTTTGATACCAAATGATACCAATCACGGTATTTGAAAGTTACACAGGTTTTTGCCACTTCTGCACTAAAATTTCCCATTACTCATCGGCCTATATCTCTGTGATGAGCTCAAATCTGCCGAAGACGTCAGCCGTGCCCATGTATCAGTTCTACAAACAAGTCGCTCTCCTGAAACCAAAGAGCAGAGAACTGAGATTTAAACAAGCTTATGTCATCAAAAGGTGAAGTCTGAAACCGCTCTGTTGATTTTGAGGAACCACAAAATGTAAATGAGCTTCGCACTACAACCAGAGCTATAATTTCACAACCACAAAAAAAAAAAAAAAAAAAAAAAAAGAAAAGCAAAAACACCCTTATCACATGAACATCCCCATGGGTGCTCTCGTGTTCACTTTCACCAGATTGGCCATTTCAGCCATCAATGATTGAGTTTGTGTTCACTCATATTGACTGGAAAGTCAACACGATGAGAACAAAACATGTGACTTCTTAAACTTCCTTGTTGCCTGGTGTCAGAGGTGAGTGGCAGGCTTTATGTGTAGGAAAGACAGGGTATGATTTAGGTGAAGTTTGGGTGATGACAAGACAAGAGTGGCAGCGCTGGGGTCTTATTTCGGTTGTGATCACAACCAGAGGATACTAAAGCCAGGCTTGAGGCTGTCTTGCCCGAATGGATAACTAATGAGAGCAGAGAAAAATCTATCCGGCAATTCACCGTGATACCATCGACAGGGGCAGATCGCTACCACAGATTGGCTTGGGTGGGGTGTAGAAGTAGAAAGAAAAAAAAATAAATAAATAAAAAAAACAGACAAGGCAGCGGTGTAAGGAAAGAATAAGAATTAGGGAGTGAGAAATGGAGAAAGGAGAGAGCAAGAGATAGAAGGGAGGAAAATAAATTCACAATGATGACACGTAAGTGCAAAGAGCGATTAAGGATTTACTTTCAAAAGGACTCCCATTGATCTTTTTTGATAGACCTGCAATAAATCAAACTGGATTGACTCGCATGAGAACCAAGCCTAATCCTTTAGTCAGATCCAGGAGAACTCCAACCAAACCAGCTGTTAATTTAGGCTTTACAAGATAAAGCGGGAGAAATCCAACCTGATGTACCCTAGGGCAGCGGCTTACATCATCTCTGTAAAGCAATCAACTTATTGCCAGTTTGGAGAGGTAATCAGAGCACATACTGAGAGAGGGAGAGAGGGGAGGGATAGCTGGGTGGAGAGAGGGAGGTGGAAAAAGAGAAAAAGGAGACAAGAGATGGCTGAAGAGGTTAGAGAGAGAACAGGAGCATACGAATGTAAGAAACAACAGAAAATGAAACTTGAGTCCACTTTAAAAATGTTATTTTAAAAAAGAAAAGAATAATTTTTTTTTTATTTTCTGCACACTGGGCAGATACACAGGCCTTCTGACTGAAACAATGAAACTTAACGCTGAAACAAAAAAACATGTTTACGCAGCGTACATCTCCAATTATCTCCAGAGGGCAAAGATGAAACAGAGTGGAGCTAGCTTGCTGCGAACAGTAGCTCTCCGGGCTGACAGCAGGGAGTGGAGGCAGGCTTCAGCCGGCCACCCCCACCCCCCTCTCCTCCCCTCTCCACACCACCCTGTAATTTCCCTGGAGGCCGGCCCAGACCTCGTCCCCATCCCCAGTGGCCGGTGCCACCTCAGCCGGGTCCTGCCAGCCGCGCTGTGGCTGCAACATAGCACAGCCATAGTAATTAAAATGGTTATTTCTGTTTTTTGGGGGGAACAAGAGGGATATTTTTTTTTTTTTTTTTTTTTTTCCAAGCTCAGGACGGAAGTATTGTAAGACACCATCCAGCCCACACTGAGTAAACCGTGCTGATGTCTTTTTCAGTTGCATACTCTGCATTTGCGTGTGTGTGTGTGTGTGTGTGTGTGTGTACTGTGTGTCATCTGGGTACTACGGAGGTTTTGGTTCCTCTTCTTGAATGGGTGTGTGGAGACCACTATGGAGGATGCAGAAGATGAAGCCTGAAAACCACACACACACACACACACACACACACACACACACACACACACACACACACACACACACCACCCCCTCCTGCACGCACACTGACACAAAGACTCATTAGCTCACCATCTCCCCTGTCTTTAATGTCCTGTTTACAACGCAAAACAACCAGATCAGGACTGAAATCCAATCACAGAGCTTTGCAGGGCCCTTCACGTCGACCTCGCAGGAGAGCTGAGGAGAAGCAGGCCTTGTAGTCTCTGGACACTGTCCAAGGGAAACCAAACCTCAGGAGTCCAAACAAAACCACACATAAAATCAGAGTTAAAACAGCAGTCTCCATTCAGCCTGTCGTGACCCCACCAGCTCACACAAACACACACACACACACACACACACACACACACACACACACACACTCTTGGGCCCCTGCGTCTCTATCCTCTCCTGGTTACACTGTATGCACACAGGGATCACTCCGATTTCAGCGGGGCTCCTCTTGCATCGCCAAATTGACTGAGACTTGGTGACTTGGGCTTTGACACGGGCTCGTTGGTGTGTGTGAATAGACACAGACAGACAGACAGACACACACACACACACACACACACACACACACACACACACACACACACACGCGCACTACACATCCATGTAAAGGAGACTGCCACTTAAGCTCAACTCACATCAGCCTGTGCTATCTTTAGCAGCTGTGCTAAACTGTTAAAACCACACAACAACTCTCCCCCTTCCCAGCCAGCCTCCCCTGACTTCAAATAAGACGGCCTGGCTGTTTGGTGGCGGCTGCCCACTGGCACCTCCCTCCACGGCCGCAAGGTCACACGTTTAATTACACAGAAAGTAGTAATCTCACCAGACAGATGGCAAGCAGGCCGCCTCTCAATTACTTTATGCCCAATTGAATCATTACTGATGTTATTTGCTAAATTATGGCACACAGAAAAACACCACAAAAACTGGATTTGTGCTACAAGTGTGGTGGTGGTGGAGGGCTTGTGGGGGGGGATGGGATTACAGGGTCGTGGCAGTGTTAGGACAGAGGGGCAGATGTGCCTCTTGCCAAGCAACTGTGACAGAGATCAAAAAGGCGTGAAGAATACAAGCACATGACTGTGTTAGCTTTTGGGAAAAATTGGAAGTTTAATAGCACGGTGATCACTGCCAGAAAAAACAGACCCTTATTTTTCTGAAAACCAAAACTGGTACAGAACATTGGCCTGTGTGGAAACAGTCGGCTCCCGGCAGCCCAGTTGAGGAAACCGCATGACAAGGCCAATTTAAAACGTGAAGAAAGTGTCTGTCTCTTAAAAGTGAGCCAAGGAAAAAGAGTTGGATTTTCTTGGGGTTTTTTTTCTTTTCAGGACAACCAGTTTGTCATTTGGGAGCATCCCAGTGGGCTCAACGTCTCTCCTGAAAAAAAAAAAAAAAAATCCCAAACAGCAAGTGTGAGCAGCCTCATCTCAGCATCCACCCCTGTTGATGCCTCACTCATCATTTCTCAGCTCCTCCTGCCAATGGCTTCTGTGAACAATTAGAGGTCGACTTTCCCAGCGTCTCAGACCGCAGCATCTCAATCTCTGGCCA
Organism: Seriola aureovittata; assembly: GCF_021018895.1. Lineage (NCBI taxonomy): Eukaryota > Metazoa > Chordata > Actinopteri > Carangiformes > Carangidae > Seriola > Seriola aureovittata. Next base: position 11,187,834 of record NC_079384.1, read on the forward strand.
GGGAGCTCCAACAGGCGAGCTCGCCGGCCAAGGAACAAGATTCGCTTCAAGTTTAGGCCCCGAGTTTTGCCATTTATTCATCACTGACTGTTAGTGAGGACTCTCTCAGCCTGTTTATGATTTAACACGACCGCAGAGCTAAATAACAGCAAATTAACTGTGCTGACTGGCCTCATTAATGTCAGGCATGAAATGATTTGAGTGAGATCACTTCTGAATGTGCGAGGCCTACCACTAATGTTAACTCAACTACCAAAACTTGGATCTCTGGCATAGCAAACAAAAACAAAAAAACAAAAAGTAACGCTTTGGCCTGCATGACTAGAAACTCTCCAACTTGTTGGACTAACCATCTCTCCTCCATAATTTCTTTTTGCACCTATAGGTGTCATATCAAACCACAACTTGTCAGGATTCCATGTAAAACAAAGCTTAACTACATAATGTACAGCTCAAGCCAATGTTTGCTTCTAAATTTACCTACGCACAAGAGGAAGAAGATTAACAGGTTCATTCAGCGGCTTCAGGAACTTTACAACCGAGCCACGTAGTACGAAACTACCCGCCGTGGTAGTGAAAAAACATTTGTCCCAATGGTGACCGTAATAAGACTGGCAGCTCGCCACTAACTGGGAACAGTTGTGTCGAGAGGCACGTCTACTGGTGTAAAACGATCTGCGGGCGCATATAGAAAACTTCCATCCGTTTTTTTTTTGGTTTTTTGTTTTTCTGAGGCAGGGTGAGGAATTCCAGTGGCCTATAGACGGCAGCCAGCAGTTGTTCTCCCATGAGGGTGGGCAAGCATCTGGGAAGAAGCGAGCAAGCGGATTCAGAAGATGATGACGACTAGATCGACATATTTACAGCAGAGGATTTTCAGATTGCAGGATTCAAAAGTGATCCCAAAAGGCAAGTGTAGAAAATGGGAAGACAGGGTCCATGGAACTTCCCTTAGAAGGCTCAGAGGACTTACAGTAATGGCTCCCAGGCACATCTACAGCCCCGCTATCCTGAGAGGACGGGGGAGGTTTCCTGTTCAACTTTCCAGTTGTGCCATTGCTCTGCTCATGAGAGAGAGAGAGAGAGAGAGAGAGAGAGAGAGAGAGAGAGAGAGAGAGAGAGAGAGAGAGAGAGAGAGAGAGAGAGAGAGAGAGAGAGAGAGAGAGAGAAGCTGCACTCTGTTTAATACCACAACGTTCACAGCACTGTAGGAAGTCAGAGACATAAAAACATTAACAGGGGACGTCTGAAGGGGGATTTTCACATGATGATTCTGTTCCCAGTTACTCCGCGTTTCTAAGACGGGGCTGGGTAAACAAAGCCAACTTTTGAATTAAAATGAAACCTGGCAAATCTGAATCTGATAATCACACCGGGGGCAAACCAAAACTGAGTCAAATCTCTACAAAGCATTTCATTGATTTTCCGTTTCATAACTAGGCAACACTGAAGGCTATTACATGCCACTTGTGGTTCCTGGTGTTCACTAGCACATGACTGGTCTCACGTCTGCAATGATGTAATCCTAGTATGCGTGCAAATCTGTTGCCTATCTCTCAGAATTCAAAACATTGCGGAGGCGGCAACTGCCCATTGCCTGGCTTTCGGTGTTTGATTCTCAGTGTGTGCAGCGAGATCCCAGCAGCCACGAAGCCAAACAGCAGATCAGCCGGACTTCCGATTTCTGCACAATGTCCAGTTCTTACCTGTAGACTCTTTGAATCTGTTCGGCCGTTCGATTTAAAGTTAACCAGAAGTTGGTGTTGATGTTTGCTTATTTTGATGGCGCTTAAAAACAACACAAAGAAACCTCACATGTCAAAGTTTATTTCGGAGCACATCATCACAGATATAGATATAGAAGTGCAAGGACGAGAGCGCACGAAAAGGTATGTGCGGTGCACCGAGTGGCTGCAGAAGGTGCATGCACAGGCACATACAGCCTGTTTGAGCCTTATGCCACACAGGCCTGTGCATTTGATCCCCCAGCAGCAGGGAATTCTAGCTGATGCTTTCTCCCAATGGCCCACACTTGACCGTGGGGCCTTGCACTCTCTCCCCCAGCTGCTGTATGGTAGGCATGGGCGGCAGAGCTGGCACCTGTCTTTGACAAGCCTCGGCATTCACACCGACTCTGGTTTCCTGAGGCCGGCTGCCTGGCAGTCAGGTGACAAATGCTAACACACACACCGTCTCCGACTCAGACGGCAGACACGCATGCACGCCGCCAATCCAAAATCTACTGAACCAAGAGGCACTTAAGTATGATCCAACCACTTAAAAAGCATCGGCATCATAGTGAGAGAGGTCTTAGCCTCTCATGTCTGATAGCAAACCCTGCCCTGATTCAGGCTGTGGCTTGGAGCTGTAAACCAAAGCTTCCCTCAACGCCTCTCACCAGCCCGGCTATGCTCTAACCACTGTTTTTGCATACCGCTCGGCTTGTGTAACCGTTGAGTGGTTTTCCTCCAGTGAGACAATGGCTGTGTAACAGACTAAGCAGAGCAGGGCCATCTAATGTCGCTGCCTTTCAAGAGTTGACAAACACAAGCCGGTCCACGCGACGCAAGAAACTCCAAGTGTTAAGCGGCTGAAGAGCTTTCATGATAACGAAATAAAAGTAGCGGAGGAGAGACCGAGGCAGGCGCTGCTCAGGCCAAAAGGAAACACAGGTGAGCCGCTTGTTCTGCTGAGAGCCGCGCTTACCCACAGTAAACCACAGTAATTATAAGTCAATTTGAAACTCCCCTGAGGTCATAGAGAGGCTCAAAGTCAATCTGGGTCAGGGTGAATTGTAACACAATTAACATTAAATCCTATGGAAACATTTTATTCCTTTTTCAGTTCAGCGTGCTCGTCTTTGCATTATCTTTCACTCACTTCTAATTACATAGAAATTAAAATGTTTGTAAAGACACTTCTTGACAGATTGACACTAGAACCAGAAATTAGGTCTGCTCTTTCACGGCCCTGAATGACAGTAACTGGTCACAGCACGGCCGCAAGTGCTGCTTAAAGAAAAGGCAGTCATTTAACTCGCAGGATGTGATTGAGCTCTCAGTACAGCAAAGCATGCTGGTACTCGCTCTGCCGCCCAGAGGACCACAGCCACGTTTTCCCCACCTCATTTGCAAAGCAATCCCGCTTCTCTGCCACTCAGTGCACTCAGTGCATCTTTTTGTCATTTCCACGTCCAGGCTCCATTTGTTTTGTCCACTGAGACAGGAAGGTGGGGGGGGGGGGGGGGGGGGGGGGGGGTAAAAGAACCAGGTCTCAAGGAGACTGCTGTGCAACCAAAGAGCATCTTCACGTAGGCCCCACCCACCCACCGCTCCAAAAAAAAATAAATAAAAAATACACACCCGACCCACTGAGCCAACACACACTTGCCTCCCCCATGCCTGACTAATGTGCCCTGACACTCGTACATCACCCGTAAATTGGCCAAATGAATTAACCACGGCCCCTGCTTAGCTTTACGGGCTTTAAATGGATTTTCTCCTCTCCAGGTCTGCCCAATAATTGCATTTATCCATCTTGTTGAAGCCAGGTTTACACACTTACAAAGATCATGCCAATCCCCCGGATACGTTTTCCGCTCTGGTGGCAAGAGTGTGAGAGATTTGTCATCGAATCATAACAGGTAATTCAAACAACAATTAGTTTGACGACTCCGCCGTACGTCAATGTCTGGCTCCTTGTTGGACAGGACCTGGGTTAGAGCAATGAGGTGCCTTCTATCTCTTCATCTGTCTATATATCTCTTGCTCTCCCCGCAGTGTGATAAATTGAGCCTTGTAATACTTTTTATCTATCATCCAAGCCTCCAGGTTAAAGCAGCAAACACCCACAGTAGGGAAGAGAGTAGTGGCTACGAGTCTTCATTGTTCACACACACATTCAGACAGAGAGCAGAGGCCGGGTGAAGGCAGAGCTGTGAACACCAGCATCAGTGGGGGTCATCTCCACACTTGTGAATGTTTGAACAGAAGTGCATTAGACACTGGGGGGGCCCAAAGGACAATTCAGCTATGTAAACATGCAGCAACTTCCTTCCCTCCGCTCCTCCAGGCCTGCACTGAGACAAGCCACTGTTTAAACAGCACACACAGCATTCCTGTGCCTGGGCCCCGGCCAGCTGCTGCATCCTCACTGCAGGCCTGCCTGCCTGCCTGAGCAGAGACAGATACAGGCCTTACAACAGCAAGGGTCATCCACAACAGACAAAGGGCTTTTATAGACATGCAAAACTGGACTCATCTACTAGAAATGCTCCAGAGCCCTGCTCCAGCTACTTAAACGCTGACTGCCAGAGTCCACACTGACCTCCCACGGAATAGAGATTAGCTGAAATCATCACATTGCTGCAGGATCCAACATGAAATCAAGTTGACGCCACCTGTAATGACGAAGTTGGACATTTATCTTTATTGATATTTGAAAATATGCAAAGTGTGGAGGCCAATAAAGATACAAGAGGCAGTAAAGGGGCGATAAAGATCCTCCTGGTTCTAAAGGGCACAGTGACGTGCATCACATGACACAAAGGCCACCCCCGCTTACTGATGCCAGTCTGTTATCTCAAATTTCATTATGACTGAATAGGTTTCAGATTAATAACTGAAACCTTTGGCTCACATGCCATGGGGTAGTAAACAAAAATTACCATCTCGCAATAAAGTAATAAACACTCAAAAAATGTTTACAGCACATGTTTCAAACACAAACACATCGCTTTACCTCAACTATTTTACTCTTGCTGAAAGAAGCCCAGACTGTATATACACAGTCTTAAAGAATCTCAGACTGTGTATACATATATGTAACCAAGACATTTAAATGTTATCTTCACAAAAGTTGCAGGCCGGTATCTCCTTACTGGTTTATCCACCAAAGACAAACTTTGGAATTCTGTAGTGTTAATTTTGGACTTTGACGGTTTGCTTCGCTTCAGCAGCCTCCAAACCAAATAAGAAATTCAATCTCTCGCTCACACACAGTTTTGAGAAGGGACTGCCACAGGGGAAGCGTTCTGGGTCAAGACCCGTCATTAGAAGAACCAGGATGCGGTACAATCATCCTAGGAGCATTCCCCCGCCAAAAGTATGTAAACTCAAGTGCAAGGAACATTGGCAGCACTAATCTGCATTTAATATTTAACACTGGGAACCACTAAATCAGCTGTCAGTCAGGACTGGTTTTATTATAGGAAGACTGCAACAATCATAGCTTCCTCCTGGTGTCAATGCCTCAGCAACGGACACCATCGGAGCTGCCAGCGACGATGAACTGCAGGTCATTATGTCAATCAAACAGTAATTTCAGGGTGACTGGACTGCATTGTTTTCCGCCTCAACAGTGCCACGTTCCCTCTCATCCTATCTGTTTGTCTGCCAGTTCATTTGGTTCCTCTGTCTGTCTCTCTGTGTCAGTCCATCCGTCGGTCCCCTCTGGCTTAATGGTGAAGGCCACTCATCTCACGTCGGGGCAGTTGTTTAAACAAGACACTCCATTCACTCTGACCTCTCGAGGGAGGAAGGCAATTGACAATTCACTCAGTGCCGTGAGTCAATTTGTTCACTTTTGGAATTGACCCCGAACACTGCTGACACACCGGCCTCTCACTGGAGTGGAATGAATACGTAATTCTGAGGGCGGCGGAGGGTGTGGAACTGACTTTTTCTTTTTTTTTTTCTTCTTAAAAACAACAACGTTAAAACATGTTGAAATAATGTCCATACATATGTTTTGAGTTTTCAGTGCAATGCATTAAGAGTGCAGTTAAAAATCCATTTTGGGGGCTAGAGAAGAAAAACAAGGCAGCCTCAAGTGTAATGCATATAAAACATAAAGTATACCATCCATAAAGTATGAATGACAAAATGTGAGACAGGGAATAGAAATTACATTAAAATCCATTTCAATTTGCACTACAAATCATATTGCTTAATGCAGCATTTTGGAGCCAAATAAACAGTTAATGCACTCCATACAGCATTACCTGCACAATAGTTGGCAATTCAGCGCTCACGTGCTAGGCGTAGGCCATGTGTGGATGTGACAAGCTGTTCACATGAAATGTTATCTAGTGCTGTACACAAGTTGACAGCTGCCTCTTTACAAGAGGCGTATTATTATTGTGTGTAAATAGGTTTGTAACAGCTGGTTAAAGAGCTAACATGGGAATTTACTCTTAATCTGTCTTCCACTGGAATTGGTTCATCAACTTGAAAAAAAAAAAAAAAAAAGAAGAAGAAGAAGAAGAATCTAATGCTGTTCCACACTGCCAGTCAGTGTAAAGGGGTTACATTTTATTAGCCTTGTGTATTTCTACGTAAATCTCGCCAACCTTTTTTTTTCTCCCGCCCCAAATCCTAGCATAATCCGCAGATTAGCAGATGAATGTATTTCTGCTTGCGCTCTAAAAAACTCCCTCACCTTTTGCAGGCGGCTATGAATCAAGCACCTTTAACGACAAACAAGCAGACGATCACCTCATTAGTGGACACGCTCCGCTTCCCAAACACACACACGCACACACACACGCGCACACACACACACACACACACACACACACACACACACACACACACACACACACACACACACACACACACACACACACACACACACACACACCCATAATCGCAACACACTCCTTGGAGATTATCCCCGCTACAATTAAAAGTTTAATTAGTAGATTAAAAATACATCGACTGGAGTTTTATCACCTTAAACTCCTCCATTATGTGTTTAGCTCACACAAAGTGCCTCCTTCCATCTGAGCCATTTTGAACAGATTATCTGCATACAGATTTTCCCTTGACTACATTAAGACCGGAGATAGAAAGTGAGTAACAAAACAAGACCGTTGAATAACACCATCTGCATAATATACTGTATGCAGCTGAACAAAGTTGGATACCGCATATAGAGTTTGACATTATTTATGTTGTAATAAGAATCAACGTACTGCAGAATATGAGAGCTCAAACTATCACAACATACAGGTAACAAGAGATATCTGTTTTCATTTTACGTTCAAAACGAAATTAGCCTGATGTATTTTCTATCACCACTGTGAGTATTTGTGTACCAGGGGGAAAAAAAAAAGGGGGGGGGTAAAAAGTATTTTAAAAACATATTTAAACGAATGAGATTCTTCCTCTGTGGTACGTTCCAGAGCATTCTACCACATCCATAAAAGGCTGGTGTACCACAGGTGTTCACTGCACACTGGGACGGCTAGTCATTATCTAGCCCGACATGATCATTAAGAGCTGTGATGGCAGTGTGGCACCTCCTCCCTGCGTGCACACACATACATACACGTACACACACACACACTAGCTGGAAAGAAAAAAAAAAAAAGAAAAGAAACTCCAATGGAGACTCAAGCACTCCCTATCAGTTGTTGTAAAAAAGGGGTGAGAGGGGAAGCTCCTTTCTCAACGAAAAGCATGTCAGCGCTGGTGCACTTTGACCCTTCCCAAACACACTCCACAATCCAAACAGAAGGCCGGCACCACTAGAATTCCTCCAGCGTCACAGCAGGCCTCTCACCCGGAGCTTTTAAGGCAAATTTTCTGATGACGACGAGGGTGGGAAGCACGGAGAGCAACGTGGAGGAGTGGGTAGGAAGGGAGGGGAGGTGGTGGGGGGTGGGGGGGTGGGAGGGGGGGGTTGCTTCAGAAGCAGAAACCACACACATGAACATATGCCTGCTCGTCAAGCGTGGCTAAAAACTGAAACTTGCCTGCTCCAATCTGTGTTCCTCTCTGCTCAGGCCATGCTGTTTTTCTTTTTTTTTCTTTTTTTTTCTTTTTTAAACGGGAAGATAAATGTGAAGCCTAGGGGCACTATTGTTTGGACATCTAACCAGGAACTGTCGCTGCTCTCATTGCCCTGGCATTAACAGCAATTATGCGCTCTATTCAGAAGGCTTTTGTGTGTCCGACCCCCAGCCCCCCCCCCCCCTTCCCTCGCTGTCACCCCTCCGTCCCCCTCCACTCACTCACTCACTCACACACACGCAGAGTCCTAACACACATTTCCCGCTTTTCTCTGCCCCCTCCCGCCCCGTGCTTTCCCTCCCACTCAGCTAGCTACTGGTGAACTCATTTAGCTACTGGAGCCACTCTGGTCCCATTATGAATGAACTTACAGAAATATGCACATTCAGGCAAGGAAAAGAAGAAGGAGGAAAAAAGAAAAAAAGAAAAACCAAACACATACCAGAAGTATTTCTGAGCGATACCTGAGCCCAAACAATTCTTCACATAACATTCTGTGAATTATTTCTGCTCAAGCAGAAAAGTGCTACACTTTATCGCGTTAGATGCACATTTCTTTTTAAATTCTTCAAAACTTTAACTGCTTCACTAAAAAAGACAAAAAAAAAACCTTTGTTTTTTTTTTGTTTCTTTTAATTATGACACTCTAGGTGATCATGTCTTGAAACTAGCTAATCCTAATCCTAACCCTAGCCATCACCTTCGTATCTAAAAGATGCGATCAATAGTCATTCTAACCTTATCGTTTAAGATGGACGCAGCAGCACAGTAACACTGCCAAGAAAATCCCAAATCGCCACAAACCACTTCTAATTATCGTCGTTTTCACCAAGTCTTGATATGAAACAGTTCCATGATTCATATAAAAGTTCACTGTGTTGGCTGCAAAGTGAAAGGAAGCTTCACATTCTAGAAAACCAACACTGTCAACACGTGTATTTGTACCAGGGAGTAAACAGGGATGAATGGATCAGCTATGCACTGTCCTTCGAGAATTTTAAATTCAAAAAAGGGTAATGTATTTTGAAAGCACAACTCATGAAGTTTAGTGTATATTCAAGGTAAAAAAAAAAAAAAATGCAGACTTTTTGTTTAGAAAAAGAAACTGAATGAGGAAATGCTGAACAAACCAAACAAATATCTGGCTCTGTGCGGATTTCTTTCACTGCTTTTGAGATTAAAAGTGAACTTGCCAACAATTCTAGGGAGTTCAAGATGTGCTGTCTACCGAGGAAAAAACAGTAAATAAAAATAAAGAGAACACGCTCTGTATACAGATACAGATTTAACTGGTGGATACATGCACGCACACACACAGACACACAGAATAATTTAATTTCCATGTTTTCAGGGAGCCCCAAGCCCTGTGGGCCAGGAGCAGAGCTAGCCTATATTTAACAGATGACAAAAGTTGCATTCCAGATGTACAGTGCTATCTTTGTGTTGAGCTCTAAAGACATGCATGTGAGAAACAGGGAGCGAGGTGGGGTGGGTGGTGTGGTGTGGTGTGGTGTGGTGTGGTGGTGGGGGGGGTCTGCGGCTGGGAGAGGATGGGGGTTACACTGGGGGCTGGGGGGGGCACTAGTGCACAGCTGCTAAACTAATGCCTTTTTTTTTTTTCCCTCAGACACAGAAAAGCAGAGTGTGGTGGCTCACTGACAGAAACAGGGAAGGATACAGGAGGTAGAAATGGATGCATCCATTCTGAGAATAATTTGTTTTACAAAAAAAAATAAAAAAAAATATCCAGGCTGTGCTGTGACTTAATGAGTAACAGGCATAATCTGTTACATTGAAGTCAAAATTAGGCATCAGATTAGCTGTTATTACATTAAAAACAATGAAGTCAATGATTTAATTAAAAAAAAAAAAAAAAAAAAAGGTTCAGCCCCAAAGCAGACTTGACTGCAGCTGAATGTTAGCTACACCCAAACCCAGCTCACACTGCCACCAGGGAACCAATACTCCCTTCGCACTAGTTAAAAATCTGATTAGAAACACACCCACAAACTGACTGATTTTTTTTTTTTTTTTGCAAGCAGAGCGACAGATCGATGGGTGAGCAAGCTCTCACACAGCTCAGCCGGCCAACATCATCAGCATTTGACAATTAATCCCTGCTAGCTGAGAGAAATAAACATATATGTCTCCTCAGTAAATATTTACTGCAGAAATCTTTTCCATTCATTCACCAGGCACTAACAAAACCTTACTGTACTCTCCCTCTCCCTTCTCTTTCTGAGTCCCCTCCACTACCACCACCACCACCACCACCACCGCCCCCCCCCCCCACCCCCTACATCTGCGATTCATTGACTTTACAATTTACCACATGTCGAGATGGGAGAGGTCGAGCCTCCATCTGAATCACGGCACAAATATGCGAGTGATTTATTGTTTTAAAAACCCTGGGCCGATTTAGTGCAACTCCACTTTTCCTGAGCATTACTCCTATTGGCAGACCATGAACAATTACAGTTCGGACTAATTAAGCTCCGAGAATGTGCTGTGCACCGCTAATGTCTAGCAGGCCTCAATTTTAGTTTAATGGTGCCAAACTTTGCTTCCCAGCCCCCCCCCTCACTCTTTCTCTAACTTAACTCCTCAAATCCAAAGCAGATTGTACTTTTTATGACTGTTTATTGAGTCGAAGAAAAATAAGGACCTTTTCTTTCCCCTCTCCTAGCATAGGATGAGAGAAACAGCAGAGAGAGAGAGAGGAAGAGAGGGAGCACAAAAAGAAGTAGTGGGAGGGAAAGAGAGAGAGAGAGAGAGCGAGCGCAGGAGCCGTTTCCGCCATACTTTGTAAACAAAAGTGATTTGCAAGACAAAAGGAGCGCAACCTTCCAACTAAATTCAGAGTGCATTTTGCGGCTAGAGGCACAAAATGCGGCCGCGTCGTGCCACCAAACCCCCCACGGACACCAATTAGGTCCTATTAACATGTAAAGCCAATTTGATAAGGTGTAGGCCCTATCCCTTAAATCCGTATTAAACTATCTTTCCTCTTGTCACAGCCAAAAATCCATTTACAGCAACCGAACACACATAATCCATATGATATACCATTGTTATGCTTATGTTGCTGCCATGTTTCGGAAAGATACTGTCTCTGTCTGTGTCAATTGTAACAGATAAGGCCCCAGCAATGTGTGCACGTGAGCACAAAGGAGGCAGTGTTGCATTCATTTCTGCATGTTCATTACAATAATCTGACCAGAAAATCCCCCCATTATTTCTTCCTAAAATAAAAATGATAAAGGAAGGAGTCAGCCTGTGTGAAAGTGGATTTATTTTTTCTTTAAAAAAAAAAAAAAAAAAAAAGGTGAATCCACGGCAACATGCGCGATCCTATAGCACGACAACACAACTGAGACAAAGAGGGAAAAGGGGAGAAAAGCTATTGTTTCAACTGCACAAAGCCTTTCCACCGTCTTGTAGTAGGATCGCCACAGGTTCTGAGAGCATCTTTTTTCACTCTAAACACAGCAGTGGATGCTTGGTGCTGCATTTTCACCCCATCCCTCCCTTTGCCCCCCCCCACGCACACACGCACACACACACACACACTTTCTTGTTCTTTTTTAAACTACTCATAATTATACATCGAAACTCAAAACCTCCGCCAAAAGTCTCCAGGCCTGGAGAATTATGGGGCCAGGGGTGGCGTCAAATATCTTAACATTCATAAGTCCGAGAGGCAGTAAATAAAGCCAGTGGATTTACGGCCCTGCAGCCCCGATGCAGGAGAGCTGGCCGCCCAGATCCCGTCCTCCCTCCCTCAGCCTCTGCGTCTCCAGACCTGTTGAGGTGTGATGTTAGCCCACAGCACCGGAGTTAACCCACCGCCTTTTTTCCACAAGCCCCGTGTTAGCATCGGCAGGAAACAAAAGGTAGACAGAGAGAGGAAGGGAGGTAGAGAGAGCAAAGGGAACAAGGGGGGAAAGTGAAAGGAGACAGAAAACCAGGGTGAACTGGCCAGGCCACTTCTCCAATTCAACCTGCACCCAGTGATCCAGCAGGCCTTTGTGTGAGGCTTAGGGAGGAGGGAGACGGCAGGGAGAGGAGAGGAGGAGACAAGGGCAAGAGGGCTTTTAAAGCCCGGGCACAGCGTCATGTCAAATTGCTAAATGATACTAAATTGTGAGCCTCCTTGGACTTAGGTGGTAGGAAAAACAAATTCTCACTGGTTATTGCTCCCAGAGGTTAGACAACTGCCACATGCAGGAATTTTTTTCTCCCCTCAAGTCATGCAAAAAGAGAAATCACAGAAACAAGGTAATATGTCCAAACAGACCAGGAACAGTGCCAACTGACTGAAACAAAATCAAAATTGATCAGAATTTTGCTCTGATAATTTTGCCACACAGAAATAAAAATTTCAAAATCTCAATTTAAAATCATTTCTATTAAAAACAACCAAAAAAAAAAAAAATCACATTTAAAATGCCTAGATGTTGAAATCCACATCCTAAAAATAATATCACAGCACCGTCCAAACCAAGAGGAGCAGGGGAAGAAAAATGAAGGGAAAAGCAGCGAGAATCAAAGCCTTTCATGACAAGACAGAGAAAGTCTCATTCCAATAATACTCGCAGTCATATTCAGTGCCTCTCATGACATGTTAGGGAGCAAGACAGCTAATCAATGTCCAGGTGAATTATTTATGCCAGCTTTAAGTCTAATACATTTATATTACAGCGACTGCTGACTTCAAAGCTGTAATGGCTGGACACACAGGGCGCTGCAGACAGTGGGGGCCGAGGCTATACAGTAAGAAGACCACTGCAAGCTGAAAACCATGTTCATCTCCAGTCACTGCTCAGGTACATCTGTGAATTCCCCTGTAATAAATCTTGTCTACTTTATTACTAATAAAGCACCTCTTCAATAGTCAGCATGTCGCTATTACATATTTTATATTTGTAATGACTTCATCTTGAATAGAGGAAAGTGGCGTTGAGAGAAAGCTGAACAACAGGTAACAAATCAGGGAACATGCATTTAAAAAACAAAAAAAAAGATCCTTCCATCGCTGAAATATGCCTGAAAATAGTATTTCAGGGGTGGAATTAAGAGAGCAAAGGTCAACACTGTCTCGCCGCAGCATCCTCCAGCCATACTACACAATTTACTGCTTTCCTAACTGCTGCATAAGCACAGTGAACTGAGCGCTCCACGGACTAGTACAGGATACAGTGCTGCGATAGCCACAAAGAGAACTACAAACCTCTGCTAAAGCAACAAGGGATTGCTTCAGTTCAAATCATGTGCGTTCTTGTTGTGAATGTGTGTTTGTGTCAGTAATGATGAGAATAATGAGTGACTAATTCCACACACCAGCCGGAAGCGTTAACGAGGCTGGCTGAGTAAGAGGAAAAGAATGGCAAAATGTTCTCATATGTGCATATGCAGAGAATGATAAAAAAATCTTTTTAACTATAAAACACACACACACACAGGTTTGTGTAAGCAGCAAAAAAAATTATTTCAAGTGAAACCCTGGGTGATCATGTTGAACTCAAAAGCAGAAACACAAAAGAGGGCATTATGTGTCAGATGTGCATTTATTTTCAAGGTGTGAGCAGCACACAAAAAATTGAGGTAACAAATATCAGTTTCGTTAGGCAGAGCTGATGGGGAGGTAGGGGGGGTCAAATTTCCTAATGCTTGGTCTTTGCCTTAACCTTGTAAAATGAGATGACAGGTCCTAAAGCGCAGACTTGTAATTGCAACCGTTTAAAATAGGGGGGCAAAAAAAACACCCATGGTTGAAAAAATGATGCCGCTTAAGGACTGCCATTGCCCAGTGGGACTAGTGAGGTGCTGAGCAAATGAGTAAGTGTGCATAATTATAGCATGGCTGATTGTGTCTAAATAAATAACATGAATTTATTTATAAATATGGGGTTCCATGGCACATGCTTTAAAAAAAAAAAAAAAAAAAAAAAAAGCCAATACATTCCTCAATAGAAGCAAAGGTGGTGCACGTGATGCAGAGCACAGCACAGGGTTTCTATTCAACAAATCACACATCTTAATATATCTAAATAGACATCAATCAGAAAAAAATATTGTCTAATGTTTTGGAAGGGGGAGAAAAAAAAAAAAAGCTGTCAAATTTTTAATGCATGCACCTTTCACACAATGTCTTCACACGTTTTGACACATGCAAATCACTTTGAAAAGCACATTTGCATATTGATTTTATTTGTGTGGTTTTACATTGCTTTACACTGCTTACAGTATGTCAGAAAGCCAGTGTAAAGGTCTGAGTGCTCATGCAGTTTGTGGTAGAAAAAAGGGCATTTTTGATGAGGCTGTGCAAACACCAGCCAATTGCATTATTCAGTGGGATAAAAACATGCTCTTGTAGCCTGGAATACAGCAGACCCTGCATTATATTATTAATAATAATAGTAATCATAATAATGACAATAATCATGATAATAATATTTTCACATTGACCATGCATTTAATTTAAAAGTTGCTCAAGCGGAAATTCAGGGAGCATACCAGTGAAAATGTCATGTGCACATGACCTGCCATAAAACCATTATGTCCTTTTTCATTGCAATGAGTCCTAGCGCTTAGCACTGTTAGCATGCTAGCTGCTGCTGACCATTACAAACACACAGGCTTGGAGCTGCAGGCGGACATGCATGCCATTGTACTGTACACTTCATGGGGAGTTGCAAAACTTGGCTCTACATTTTTATCGGCTGCACTTCTGGGTGACAACCCTCCCGTGTCTGGCTGCCTCCGTGTCCTCGCGGAGTCCGTGTGTGTGTGTATGTGTGTGTGTCAGTGTCTGTGTGTGTGTGTGTCTCTGTGTGAGGAGTGTGTGTGCACATACAGTTGTAAATAAATGAACTTACTGTGCGTGCTGTTGGAGAAAGTGATCCATTGGGAAGGTAGGGGCTTGTGAGATCGGGGATCATTATAAATGGATAGCCCGGGTACGGTGGGCTCTTGAACAGCCCTCCATCTTGCCTTTTCGCAGCTAACATGGCGGGGGGGGAAAAAAGAAGAAAACTTTTTATAAAGTGGCCTTGGAGACTTTTTTTTCCAGAAAAAAATGCAATTGAGGAATAAAGCGGGGAGTGTCCCCTCCGTCAGGCACTTATAATGTCATGGTGCAAAAATAAAAACAAGAGTGGAACAATAAACCAGAAACTCACCCTCCTCTAAACTTTCTCTTGTTTTGTCTCTGAAAGTTTCAGATCTAGGCGGAGGCCGTCTTTCCGCCTTGAAATGCAATGAAACACAGGGATTGCGTTAAAGTTAACACAACGGGGCGATGAGGGTGATAGTTAACTTTTTCTTTTCAAGTCTATCAGCGTTACTGTGTAAGAAACGTAGGCCTCTAACTTAACAGAACCGGGGACGATCGATCCATGTTTTTAATCTGCAACTTACCTCTGAATCCGACGAGCTGTTTTGATTCGTTTCCGACTCGTTTACAAGAGAAGATTTGACATCTGCTAAATCCCTTTCTGCCGAGGAGTTCTCCGAAATTTTCTCTTCCTGCTCCCCTTCGTCTTTGAAGGCAATCATTTCATCGTTTGCACCCAGATCGTCCCCTCCACCGCCGTTGAGCTGCGGCATTTTTCCCGAGCAAAAATTTTTTTTTTTTTTAGGGGGCAAAACACAAAGTTTTAAACCCTTGATCTCGGTGATCTAGAAAGTCCGAGTTTAAGTTTGGGGTCTGTACTGGCGTTTTCCAAAGCTCTGGCGGTTGGTACAAAACTAAAAAAGAAGGGAATCTTGGCAGAAAAAGGAAGCCGGAGAAGGAGCCGAGCCGCTCGGATTGAGTGAGTTGAAGTTGGTCGGAGTGGTTTTCAGTTCAAAGGCGGCGCTGATTGACAGATAGAGAGGGATGGAAATAGAGAGAGTCTGGATTCAGGATTATTGACAGGGAGAAACACACAAGAAACTAATGAGATTCAAACAGGGAGGGACTTGAAGTGACGTTTTCATAAATAGGAGGAAAAAAAAAGAGAGGGAGAGAGACACGAGAGACGAGAGAGAGAGAGAGAGAGAGAGAGAGGAGGAGGAGGAGGAGGAGGAGGAGGGGGGAGAGAGAAAGAGAGAGGGAGGCTGGAGGAAGCCGGCGGACGACTGCAGTGAAAAGCATGTGAGGAGGAAAAAGGCAGTTTGGGAGCAGGACAGTGATGGTAAAATAGGAGGAAGATAGGAGTTGCTTGCAAATGTGGATTAAACGCACATATGGGCGGTCTCCCGGTGAAAAGGAAAAAAAAAAAAAAAAAAAAAAAGGGAAGAGGGTACTTCCTGAGGCTGTTTGCAACCAGTTTGACTCCACTATTCCCGACCAGTGTGTCACACTGGAGCCAAATGAAGTTAACATTATAGCTCAAATTTCATATATTAATTAATTTATTTTTTCATAACCTATTCTTCACACACAGGCTCTATAACCTACTTTTGTATCTGCCTTTTTTTTTTTTTTTTTTGCTTACTAAATACCAGAGGCCTATCAAAGCAGAATAAAAGCTATTACTCCGAGCTTGTTTTCCTATTTTATCTGCTTTGTCAGTTCCTTAGATCTATTTTTCATTTTATTAGATAATGTTTCCTCAGATCTATTTTTTGGGATGGAGGGTGTTATTGCATCCTGCCTTCTTGACAGGTGTGATGTCCTCTGGGACTAACCTGAATTCCTCACTGGCAGCACAGACTGGGCTGTTTTTTATTTTTCTCTTCTCCCTCAGCAGCAGCAGCAGCAGCCAGACTGGACACAAATAACGGATGCAGATTTGGATGCTCCACTTCTGTGTCTTATTTTATAGAAATTCAGCTTTTAAGAGACATAAGATAACATGAATTGTATGTGTTTACAGATAATAGAAAAAAAATGTAAAGACAATGTAATTTGACCATATGAAATTCTCAGATATATATGTCCACAAAACCATATTTGGCTGCACATCATGCACACCACTTCTCCTGTTAAGTCAGTTAGACATATTGGATTTAACACATTCCAATTCATTAATAATTAATGAATAAAACTGTACAAAGGAAAATGTTAAAATGTAAAATAATTAACAATGTCCTCTGAGTAGAAATAGGTTAATTGGGGATAAACAGAAAATAACAAAAAAAAAGAAAAAAAAATCTGCCATCGCTTACCTGAGACGTATATAAAAGCGATAGGGAGGGGGAAACCCTGTAGCCTGCTGAACAAGGGGATTGTGCATGTGTTTTTTTTTTTTTTATCTGTATGTGTGTGTGTGTGTGTGTGTGTGTGTGTGTGCATGTCGATGATGAGCTCAGCAGCAGTAATTCAGTAACCTTATCTCATCAGCTCAGGAAATGCAGTTTCCAATATATTTGATGGAGCAATCACAAAAATCAACAATGAATTTGGAATGTAACGGCAAGAAATAGAGCTGAAACATACATCCAGGTGACACTTACACTCTGTTGCAACATGGTTGGCTCCTTTCAAGCTAAATAAATCACGGGAAGATCAAAACAAGACATAGAATTGCTGATTAAAAAATATTGTTTCATGTCATCATGCTGTTAGACGCATGAAAACAAACATTATGACACTAATTCCTCTGTATCTGCTCTCAGCAGTGTTGTCAAGCAGCAGTGATGAGGAAATATGTGCACAGTGCAGCACCAAAGAGTTGTGAATCTGCCTACCAACGCACCTAGACCAGGCAACACCATGAAAGCAGACTATTCCGCTCAATGATCACTGATGTGCTTTATCTGGATGAGGTGAAAGCAGTGTTTGTGTTAGCTGGCTGGGCTGCAGCCAGCAGTGTTAGGGAGCAGGGAGGAAGGGAAAGGGATCGGCGTCTCTGGTTCTCATCCAGTGTGTCTGTGTTTAGGCAGCCGGTGGAAGAAGAGGCACCCCGCCGCTCGGGGCCCTCCAAACCTGAGCCCATACAGACCAGACCAAAGCAGGGAAGCTCCAAGCTGGCCTCTCCCCGGATTGCCTCAGCAGGTACCTGAGAGTTTAGTGGGGGCTGGCAGCGTGTTATCATGCCTGCCGTGGGGACACCTGCCTCTGATGCCGCCCTGGTGATTCTAATCTACAGGACCCTTTAATAAGATGATGATAGGCTGCGCTGCCGCCGCTGTTCTGAATGATGGAGCAGGAGCATGCGAGGGTTTCTGTTGGTGTTATTTATTTTGTTATGGGTTTTGCATGTTCACCTCTGCTCCATGTGCAGTTGTGGTTTGGTACAACTGGGGATTGTCTCATCCACCCCCCATCCCCCCACTCCCCCTAAATGTCTCAAAGGAAGTCTGTGATCGCAAGACCTCAGCTCTCCACTGTAGTCGTCATCAGCCTTGATGATAAATCCACACATCAACATCTGCAAGTCTGAATTGTCCGAGCTATAGAAAAGAAAGACAAATATTTTGAATTATTCAAGGGGTACTTTCATATTTCATGATATTGTGTCACCTTATTGGTTGCTTCACTGTCATTCTTGTGCTCGGTGTGCTTCTCACAACTTTGAAATCAAGTAATTTGAAGTGCTCCGCAAATTTGTGGCTGATGGATAATCTGTGCATGTGTGCTTTCGTACTATCCATGTTGATGATGAATAAACACCGCCTCAAACAATTTATTTATGTCTATAAATACCTATACTGTAGAAATATATACAATATAATTGTATAACTCATGTTATTTTGTAAATGTTTAGCACAACACTCTTAGAGGTATCTGGGAAGATTTTTGCACATTTTAGCTGAAATCATTTTTTAGTTTGAAAGGATCTTAGGATCATAAGTTGAATGGTTAAACAGTTGATCCATAGTCAATAGACACTGTTTGAATATGGAGTGAATAGGGCTTTTATAAAGAGGGGTTACTGTTTAATATCAATAATCTCATAATTCTTCTGAATCCCACTGTACATATGTTTTGTGCTTTACGAGTGAAAAAATAAAGGAAATAGAAGCCGTAGAATTAAATGAATGAATCTGCAGCTATATCCAGCCCTACATAGAAAAAAATATTTTATAGATCAATATTTCTATATTAATTTGTTCTTTAAAAAAAAATGTATATATACATATATATATATATATATATATATATATAATATGTTTTTTGAAAGTGCAGCCTAATTTGAATGTTTGGTAATTTCACTGCGGCCAAATATCCTCAGTCTGAAAAAGAAGTGTAAAACCTGGTTAAATAAAGTCAACATAACTACTCAAAGAAACAGGGTTCTTTTTTTTTTTTTTTTTTTTTTTTTTTTTTTACAAAAATCCTCACACAAACCACCAAACTACTTTGAGAAATCACCTACTTTTCTGTGAACACCCTCATTGTTTCATCTGGAGCAGAGAAGGTAGCAAGCGACACACAGTGCACATCCTAAACAGTTAATTACCCATCATGCATCCATGTTGCCAACCATACCAGCTAAAAGGTCTCTCATTGCTGATTAACATATTACTGCTGGGCATTCTCTCTTTTTTTTTTTTCTCACAAAAATATGCTTGTTTTATGGTACCTGTGGGTTGATTTATTCCAGTAATGAAGTTTGTTCACTTGATAATAAGAGAAACTTAACATTTGACTTTAGTTGCATTTTGTCGAGTGCAAATTTCCTCTATTGTTGGGAGAGATGCTGTTAAGCCTTTTGGCATTTATTGTCAGTGCAGCTCATATAAATTCTATCACCGGGATAATACTGTGGTTAGCCATAATTACATGTATACTAATGGTCCTCATCACTGTTTGGATGGAGAAGTAGATGTCTGATTCACCTGATTATGAAAAGACTGTTTCATGCTGTATATTATTCATTAGAGTAAAAGCAAATCAGAAAAAAAAAATCTAGGTTGTGCTTGCATTTGTGTGTCAGTGGTTATTTCTGCTCTCTTGAATAGTGTACTTATTACTGTGCTTGTTAAATTCAGCATGTAACTGTTCTTTATGCAGCACATTTCTGTATGGACTTATTTTAATTACTCAGAGCCAATCTTTGCTCAGTCACCCCTGGTTTGGGATTTGTATTCGACACATCAAAACATGGAAATTGGTGAGGAAAGAGTTCCTTCCTTGAAAAATGAATTCATTGAATGTACAGAGTATACTGTATATCTGTATATTTATTTATTTTCCCTCTTATTGTACTTGTAGAAAAGGAGCTTCTCTGCTCCCTTGCCCCTCAGCGCTCTAATCATTTGACACAATAGGACAATTCATTTGAAAATACAAGCTTTGTATGCAGGAATTGCATTCACAAGTCCTTCAGAAATTAATTTAAAAAGCAAAAAAAAAGAGTATTATGCTGACTAAAGCTTTAAGCGTTGAGGGTAATATATTTTTCACAAACAGAAACTGCTGGAATCAGTGAAGTCTGTGCACATGTACAAACACAATATATGTGCTTACTGGAAGTCAACAATGTCTGAGTGACTAGCTTTGCCAGAACACATTAGGACTGAAAAACACCTTATTGAAAACATGGCAAACATGTATATTTTTATAAATGTATCTGCTGTCTATGATCCACAACATAAATCACAATGAAGATAGTGGGGGAAGAAAATAAAGTGTAATGAAGAGTGAGTCATACTGGCCTGTGACACTGCACTCATCTAAAATCAATATTACCCCCCTGAGATGTTTCAACTAATATAACAAACAGCTCAACGAGCATTTCATTAGGTTAAAAGTTTATGAATCAATGATCAAAATACATCAGATCTCTGGATGCAGAGACTCATATTTTTCCTCCTGGAAAAATCCCAGGAGTGTGATCAGGAGTTTTCTTGCGAACAGCCCAGACATTCGTGATTAATGTAGGCACACTGCTTTTCATATCGCTGTAGGTATTGGACTCGAGCAGGAGCTGAGTGTCTCCAGAACTCATCCACACAGCATCGTGGGAACCGTATCAGGCCGGCTACGTGAGCTGTCTCCCGTCGCCTCCAAAACAAACAGCCAAGCGTTTTTCAGAAATGGACGCGATAGTCATTAATCAAGGTCCGAGGCAGGGCCTGAACTCTCTAAACATGGAATCCACCTGAGAGACAAGGTAACCTATGTACTCTGCTGCCGCTGATCTGCAGACCGGCACACACACCGTTCACCTGTCGGTCACGGCAGCATCTCACAGGGAGAGGCGAGCCAAGCCGCTGCTGGCTGGTAAATGTTACTTAAAGGTCAATGGTATACGCGCCAGCGGGTTGGTGGTTTGAGTCATATTTTCACACTGGCTTTACAGTGAATGCATCAGGCGTCAGGTAGCCAAAGGAGATATTTATACACTGATTCATGTCTTGATTGGGAGAGAAGATAGTGCGTGTTTGTCACTGGACCTGCTGTTCATATGCAATGCAATGCAAAGTCCAGTTATCCTCCTGCATGCCCACAGAGTCGATGCTATCACAGAGTATCACTGACAGACTGCGTAATTAAACCAGCAAAGGAATCATGGATGGATAAACCCCACGGGCGTTCTTCTTAAGAGCATGGCCCCCGGTGAAGAGATGGATATAAGCTATTATCTCAGTGCTTCAGTTATGCTTGCAAGATCCTAACAATTTTTTTTTTTTGTTTGTTTGTCAGCCAGTGATCCACTAAAGCAAAAGTCAGACAACAAATTTTATCTCTGTCCTTTGTGTTTTTGTACCATCAGCTATCAAAACAAAAGCCAAAAACAGATGCACTGGGCAAATGGAGGGCAAAGAGAAAGTGGCTTCCTGTTGACCCCTGCTTTGTGTCTGAGGAACACATTGGAACTCTCCCATTCTTGAAACCGGTCTTGTGTTGCAGGACCCTCCACATCTTCGGGGTTTTAACGGGGAAGAACCCTTTCTGATTGTTTGTTAAGAGACTGGGAGCATCTCACAGAAGGTACTTCCTCAAACAGGAAACAGGAGGCTTTATTGTGAAGAAGAAACGGTGTCTTTCTTGACGTTCCTGACAATGGGGCCTTAATTAAAATCACAGTGAGGGCAAGTCGACCTTTTGGGGCATGAACGACAAGTCATTAGGCGCACAACGGAGGCAGGTTGCCTTTGTGTGACTGTGTGTGACTTTTTTGACCAAAGTTTTCGGCGCATTCCTCGGCTGTTGTGTGCACGTGCCCTCATTCTCAGCTTAGATTCATCATATTCAACGCCATTTATCCAACTCTATAAAATGAATTAAATCATATCATGTTGAGAGAAAAAACAAACAATGTACTGTGTTAGTCGTACACCTAGATGTGATCCTTGAATTCCAGTGTACATTGACAGGCCTTAAGGCACTTTAGTTTAATTAAGTTTTGGTTCTGCAAACATTATCTCATCATCTTTATATGAAATTAAGTCGCAACACAGAGAGAAATCTAAGAAATTACAGCAAACAAGTGAGCTCTACTTTCTTTTTTCATTTTTTTTTTATTTGAACTTGACACTACTGCTCATTTGCTGAGTTATAAAGTAGCGGCTGTTTTTCTTTCAATGCCATAAATTCTTGGAAAAGCTTTAGTACAGAGAAACAATTTCATCTTTAACGCTCCACACGCACACACACTTAACGAGCGGCACAATGGAGACGTGACCTTGAGTCAAATGAGTCGCCTCTCAGTACAAATCAGAGCAACGTCGTGTTCATTTGGCTATGTTTTCATTAACAGAATGGAAGTCGAGCCCATTAATGAGACTTCAGTCTGCGTTCTTTGTACAATATGTGTCAAAAGAAAGCTAAACATCTTCCAAGGTTAAGCTGTGAGCAGGTTATAGTTGATGCAAAGGCTCATATCTCCGCAGTCACATATTGCTCCCATTATCTCCTAACAAAGACAACAGGAAAACAACATGTACTGTAGATCTAAACTAAAATCCATTCATCAGACTGTGAACTGCAGTCACATGTACATAAACTCTTTTTTTTAATTAGTCAAAAAGATCATCTTAACTCTGTAAAACTGATATGATAAAATTAGTTTACATTTGAGAATAATAATGAGAAGAAAAGGCCGTGGAGGCCGTATATACTTATTCTGGGCTACGTTGTGCCATCAACACCTGCGAAAATGCATTTATTCAACATCAGTACATATATATTTGACATTTGTATAATAAGAGATACACCACATATTGTTTGGTCCGGAAATAGTCTGTATTCAATTATAGCATTTCTTTTATTCATCAGCACATGCATTACACATCTGTTTATACCTCGTGCCTCTACAAACCCCACACGTTAGACGCTCATGTTATGTATGCTTTTGCACAGTCATAGGAGCGAGTCAGTGGGTCAGGCATAGAATAAAAAGTACGGATAGAATTAGTGTTTGATCCAAGCCAGACGATGACAGAAGTATTTCAGATCCTTAGCTTTAGTAAAACTATAAATACCACAATGGAAAAATACTCCATTAGAAGTGAAAATCCAGTTTTCAAAATCCTGCATTATCAGCAAAATGTACTCGAGTAAAAGTACTCATTATGCAAAATAGCATCATTTCAGAGAGTTATGTTATTACACTGATACACTGGATATTACTGATGCATTATCATGTAAGCAGCTTTTTCATGTTGTAGCTGGCTGATAATAATAACCACTTAATATGGTGTCATTTGAAAAAGTTTTATCTAGAAATAGATGATAAATAAAAAGCTAAATCTAAAATGAGTTTTATATATAACATTTGAATCTGCAAAGTAACTAACTAAAAAATGTCAAATCAACGCAGTGAAGTGAAAAGCAAAAATATCCCCATCTGAAGTGTGAAGTAGAAGTATAAAGTAGCATAAAGTAAATTCCATGTACCTACATATTCCTCCTGTAGTTAAAGTTCACCAAATACAATAGTGACTGTCAAGATTAAAGCGGTGAACTAGTGGATCAAAGATTTAAAGGCACAATAAAATTTTGTATAAAACTTCAACATTCAAAAAAACCATTGTAAGCAATTGACAATTGATCCACACTCTACATCACTATGCAAAGTCTGTGTGTCGTCAACCAGCCTTAACCTCGCAACCACTGTATTTGTCAAAAAAGTAATGTTGCAGAACTCATTCATTTGTTGTCAAGTAAATGATTCAACACTTGTTATTTGGTAGAAAAAAGTAAGAAAGCAGAGTCTGAGAACGACAAAACACACCAGACTGTAATGTGTGTGTAATTCCTCTCTTTGTTGAAACGCTCTTTGTTGTCAGTATGACACACACTGTACGCTCACAGCTGCTCTCGACGGCCGGTCGGCCTTTTGTTTTAATGTGTACTCTGATGGAGGGATGTGAGTGTATGAAGTTTAAGGGCACAGTTGGTTCAAATATTGATTACCTCTCAGGTATTCCTTTTTACCGAAAATTGATCCCAAAATCATTCATAATCATACAGATGGTTCTGTGTTCGGTAGACCAGATACTGCACGAACGCGTAATGTACACACACACACACACACACACACACACACACACACAGAGAGCAATAAGGCCCCAAAGCTTCATGCTTCAGCCCTAACTGGAGTTTTTTAGCTGCAGCCCTCGTGGTCTTCTTTGCGGATCCTAATTGAGAAATTAATGCAGAAAAATCAATTGGCCTCAAGTTTTGCGTCCAATAGACTCCTGAAGGCTTCAAGCAAGCAGCAATCAATGCTTTCCACATGGGTGGCTCCAAAGCCCCCTCACTCTTTTTGTTTATGTGTTCATAGCTGGAGGATTTCGATATATGAATTTCAATGAAATAAACATTAATGAATTGTCCACTGTTCGCGACCCCCCCCCCCCCCCCCCCCCCCCATGATGCACAATGTATATTCCGGGGCATGAAGTGATGTCTTTGGTCGCCGCTTAAGTATTACTTAACACCAAAAAAAAGAAAAAAGCTTTCTAAGAATTGGGATACATTGTGTAGAAATTGTTCCCTTACTGGAAACACTTTGGAGCCTGCCTTATTTACACTTCAAAATGAGGATCTTTTAACATTCTGTGATCATCCGCGGCATTGTTGGTGGATGAATTGGCGTGTTTTGTGTATCCCTCTTGCCTAGAGGACATCAGCTTATTTAGGGCCATTTTAAAGCTCAGCACATCATCATCAGGTCAATGAAAAAGCAACCTTGAATTCCCTTTGACGCCACTGTTTTTTTTCCAGCACTCAAACAGCATGAGCGTGCACCGCCTTGTTACGACTCAAGGCACAAAAAAGAATAAAAGCAAAAACGGAGAAAAATTACTCTAAGAGGAAGACGTGACACCAAAATCTTTAAGTATTTTAACAGTTTCACCTCATACACCGCCGCATATTTTCCCTCTTTAATGGTCAAAATCTCAACAAGAAGAAAATGGACATTTGCTCATGGCTGTTGCACGGGGAAAACGAGTGCCATGTTCTTCTTTGTGCTCGTTAACCACCTTCCAAATTCATCATAAGCCCAGAGATCAGATCACAGTAATATTTGATCAATATTAATAAGGATAGGCAAACTCCTCCAGTAATTACCTCAGTCTCTGGGCTTTGATTTCGACCATTACTAACGCCTCTGCATCTTTAGATTAAAAAAAGCGACCCCCTTTTATTTCATAACATTAAATCCCGACATGCATCTTCTAAAAGCTCTAATAAGACAAAGATAAGATTTGCATCCCCATACAAGTGTCTTTTTCAATTGATTATGAAGCCGCCATTGATGTGCGAGAAATTGATGTTTTCCTCTGTTCTTAAGGGCGGCTAATAGAAGGGGCGGGCTTCGAGGAGGAGACTTTGCTACTTTGATCTTCAATCAGTAAAAAATCCCACTTCTTCTTTGTCAGACTATATTTGGTAAATAACAGTGACAATCTGCAGGGCCTAGAGATGGAGAGAGAGAGACGAAGAGAGATGTGCTGAAGCGATAAAGAGGGGTTGGTAAGTGGGAGAAAGAGGGAGGACAGTGTGAGGAAAGGGTAAATAAAGAGGGAAATATCTCGCTTGTTAAATTTAGGGTGTTTAAAAAGTGAGATAAGGCTTTAGCATCACTCTCCCAAACACCCCAAAGTATTATGTGGTGCGGCTCAAGATGCCAAAATAGCTAAGCGATAACATTTCTTACCTTGTTTATTTTTGGAGAATCTGGTTCTTCACACCTGCCCCTGTGTTTATGTGAGCGACATTACATTATGACACACGCAGTTGGCTTTTAATTAGGCCCTATGAAAAACAACAGGTGGATGTGAGAAAAGTAATAAATCATTCAGCCAATATGGCTGCCAACAGGCCTTTTGCCTTCCCCTTGTTTTCTTTTTGTTTTTTTTCCATCTTTCTGTGCCTGCGAAGAGGATTTGTTGGCGGACATGGATTCTGAACAGATGCACAAGATGCTGTGAGTGTCCCACTCATATTTGTGCAGCACATAATTTCTGTCTGGTATTTTTGTCATCAAATTCTCATCGATCGTGGCCGCTTGTGTCGAAGTACACAGACCCTTGGCGTGAGAAAACTAATCTTGTGATCATATGCTGCGGGATACATGGATACAGATCAAAAGAAATGTACGACCTTTAAAGAATGAGAAAATGTCAGATGAACTTATAAATTACACAGAGGTTCCATTCACATTAAAAGAATGGCTCGATGTTTTGGAAAAGTATTCTTATTCATGTTGTTGAGAAGATTGAGACCACTCCCACATTTATATTCAGGATGTAGCAGCAGTTGTTTAGCTTAGCTCAGCTTGGCTTAGCGTAAATACTGGAGACGTGGGGAAGCAGCTAACCTGGCTCTGTCCAAAGGTCACAAAATCTGCCTAACAGCTCCTCTAAAGCTCACTAATTAACACACTATACTGTATCTCATTTGTTTTATCTGTAACAAAACAAAATGTAAGTTTGTTTTTTTTTGCAGGGTGTTATGTGCCAGACTGTCGCTTGTGCTTTCTGTTAAAAAAAAAAAGAAAAGATATAGCCTACCAGCCTCAGTTTTCCTATGACTACATAGCCAGCATTAGCACTAACAGCTGTTTACTTACCAATCTAAAAGACAAATTGCAAGTTCAGCATCAAACTTCATTCCTTTACTCGCCAAGAGCTGTCTCCAGTGGCGAAAAAGCAAGGCCAGTGTTAACTCAATCACATCTGTTCTTCTACTGAGGCTAGCATGCTAACCAGCTAGCCACAGCTGATCTCGTCACTTTTCGATAGCGACTCACTGCAGCCTCCAATCTACCTGCTCAGAGGTCGTACCATATCCACTTCTCTTGTAAACGCAGTTATGGCTGAATCACCACCACCCACCAACTCTTCCTGTAAGCTTTATTGTATTACTTTTAGCCAAATTAATGATCGTTGTAAAATCTAATTTAATTTGAAATGTTATTATTTAAGTGGCCATATCCATATCATCCACTCAAGAGTTTCCAATTTATTGTTCTTTGTTTGTTTGTTTAATTGAGAACAGCTGTAACGTATAGACTACCAAGAACAAAATCAAGGTTTAAGCATTTTGCTGTTTGTTTCTACATTAAAGTTATATCTTTTGATTTAGACCCAGGCAGGTAAAGTGTACATGTGGGCAGGGAGATGGTGAAAAACACCCGCGAGAGTCATGAAGGGGATTAGTTCTTCATGTGATATCAACAGGTGAAGTTGACAGTAGACACTGCCTGAACTGTGTATATATACATGTTTGATTAAAACAGGAAAAAGGAAAAGAAGACAATTCCCCTGCAAAGAAAGAACAAACCAAAACCACATCAAGATAAAGAAGAAACAAATAAGCTACATAAAAATGAGAAAAAAGAGAAGGCTGAATAACAAAGGCTTGAATGCGGCGCTGATATTAAAAAGAAGCCCACAGTTTAGTTAAAAGGGACATGAGACAGGAGGCGGGAGCTGCGATGGAGAGCTGGATAGACAGAGCTGGAGATGAAGCCAGAGACAGAGGGAGCTCAGTGGGAGGTTGTGGAGTGGCTGGGGGCAGGCTCCAGGCAGAGGAGAGGGCAGGGAAGGATTCGCGGCCCAGGATCAACAACAGCACATTCGATAAACCCCCACAGACAACGGGGAAAAAACCTAATATGCCTTCAACACATGCAAGCGCTCATTTACAAATGTTTACAACCTTTAAGGAACAAAAAAAGGTGATTTGAAGCCGTTCGATATCAACCCCGTAACGGCCAAATGGCAAACTGGGGATAAACCTGAATCAGAGGGCAAATACAGCAGACATTTGATTATTTATTTATTTTGGTCTCTAATAGAATTTTTTCAGACTTACTGTTTTTTCCACCTTTTCAATTGTCAAACTAGGAAAACAATCAACACAGTAAAGCTCGGTTCAGCTTTCAAAATGAGCACTCGTATGCTTGTTTTAAAAACACCTGCACCTTTCATACAACTAGAAAAATGTAATAATGTTATTCAATCTCTTCAAAAGTGAACATTTTATGGAAGGTCCCCTGCAAGTTCAACACAGACTGAGAAAAACCAGAGGAAAGAAAAGAAAGATCGGAAACGTAAGCAGAAAAAATTTACTTGGTTATAGAAATGTCGTTTTTCATACAGGGTGAAGATAAAATTGCAACAGAAAGAAATCATTCACGAAAAAAGTTATTTAAAGTTGGCTCTGACTGCAGGGTAGCAGGTTAAAGAACGTAGGATGTTCTTTAACACTCTTATTTTATCATCACCTTAAATTCAAGAAACATTAAACATGTAAAATTTAACATATTCATAAAGCAGCTCTCGATAAAGTGAAATGAGTGCAAAACACTGTGGTTTTCAAAAGAGACGCCATGATAAATATTCCTGTTTGTAATGACATTGTAGCTTAGTGCATTCATTACAATAATTTTACAGTGGTCTATTTTTTTTTTTAGCGCATATGTGTGTACTTGAATGTTTTGCATGATTTCTAAATAACAAGTTCTTATGACCTCACCACAGTGTAATTGTAGTGTGATATTGATTTTCTAATTTAGAAGTGATTCATGAATATGGATTGAAAGAAAAGGGATAAAAAAAAAACGAACAGCATTTTATACAGACTACACTCTACTCGTAAGTCTGACTTCATTCTTTCACTAAAAGGAGAGGATATAAGGTTGTGTATGTGGCGAGGCGCTGCTGCAGCAGCTGAAAAGCTCCGGTGAGGACTGAGGGCTTCGTGTAGTGGTTACCGGCTCACTGAAGCCTCTGACCCAGCGACCACCAGCCTCTCAAAAGTAACTCAAGCCAAAAGTGAACATAAGAGGCTCTTTCTTCCAGCCCTGTTAGAGCCCGCATCCATAAAAAGCTCTGCTGGTTCTCTCAGTCTAAAGATGGCCGACTTCTCCAAACATCTCCGACCAAAACTATTAAAACTCTTCAGAAAAATCCACACAAGCGGTCCCTGTCTTGAAAATGTTTTATATAGAGAAACGAGGGCCTGATGAATGCAGACAGAATTAGGTTTTAATAAGCTCTTCTGTGCCTTTGCACTTAAAACAAAGCGAAGCGATGGAAAGTGTGCCTTTCCGCACCGTCTTTCCCCGAGTAGCTTTAACTCAAACAGTCGCATTAAGACAAAGAAGATATGGAAGAAAACTTTGTCGTCATTCTCATGGAAATGAAAATTTCACAAGGGCTGTTGCTCTCCGATCCCTGCAGGTCCATTAGTGGCCCCATACCCCACCACGACGGGAGAGAAAAACCTGTGTCAAAAAGTCTGTTTTCTAACGGAGCCTCATCTGCATATTTGAATAATACATAGTGCTTATAAGCATATTAAATGGAATGTGGCCATGCGTCATTTGAAGGCAGAGATTAGACCTTCCCAGTTAATTATAAAGATGTCAAATGTCAGCGGGTGAACCCACGCCCTGGGGTCACCCCCTTTAGTTTGGTGATTATATGCACAAACTATAGATAAAGTGTCATCATACAGGCTATTAAGGTGCTGAGGCTTAAAGAGAGGCTTCCCCTTGCCTTTATTATTATGCAGAATCTGTCAGGGGAGGAAAACGAGACCACGCACTCTTAATGGTTTCTCAAACAGTTACTACACGCAGCCTTATATTTCCCTCGCATACTTTGAAACAAAGATTAATAGGGAGGCTCAACTGATGTTAACTTGCTAAATTAGCTGGCTTAGACCTTTAAGTTTCTAGACTCTTTTGAGATAATGTGCCCTTGGCTGAGACAATAGCGAGCATATGTGTGTGGGAGCTTGTTTTGGTCATTACTGTACCATTAAGACCCAATCAGCTCAGCAGGGCAGCCTTGTGGAAAGCAGCGCGGGCCTGAGAGAGCACCTTGGGTTCACCTTGACAGGACCGCCAGTCAAACGGCGCAGCCCTCTCTGTGTTCCTGTCAATCTGACTCCCCCTGTGAAGTTCATTTAAAGGGAGGAGCAGCGGCTCACTAGCTCCTAACAGGTAAGAAGGGCCCATATTATCAGCCCTCAGAGAGAGCAGGGCAGAAGTCTGATGTGCTCTTTCAACTGTACTAAACTGTCTGTACTGTAGCTCAGCTCGCTGACTGACTAGCCACACACACATACACACACACACACACACATACATGCATACAGCAGCAGCAGCCCTGTCGCCTGATTGGAAAACAGAAATAAAGAGAAAAGGCGGAAAGTGAAGGAGAATAAGCAGAAAGATGAGAAGAACTGATTTGCATGGGGAAATGGAGATGTAAAGAAACCAAAAGATTAAGGGTACAGGAATAAGGATGAGATTAAATCTAGAGAGCCCGACTGGTGTGTCTGTGTCTGTGGATGTGTGTGTGTGTGTGTGTGTGTGTGTGTGTGTATGTGTGGATGTGTGTAAGACAGAGAGGAGAGAGGGGAGAGCGGGAGGGGGGAATAGGGTGTGAAAACAAGAGAGAGAATGGTATATTTTCAATGGAAGGTATATTGCAATCCACTTTTCTGATTTTAGGGGTACACTGGGGGGCTAAGGAGTTTGTTTTGCTTTGGGGGGAGCTGACACAACATTCACTGCTTCCACCGTCAGGTAATCCCCACCATACACACACACGCACGCACACACACACACATACATACACACACACATACACATACACTTACATGAGGCCCCAGCCCAGCCCTTCCAGCTTCCTCAATATTTCATGGGATGAGCCCGTGCTGACTAACTCAAGGCCATGCAAGCAAGGCTCCCTAACCAACCGAAGCACTCGCAGTCTACTGAGGTTCCTGGTTGCCAATATCCACGATCATGGCAACAATAACATTTAGCCGCAGTTCCCTTGAATCAGATAAATGAAGACAAAGAAGAACACAGTGAATCCAAGATCACTTCCATAAATGTAAATTATGTTTATGTTTTCCATTTGAAAGTGGCTCCACGAGCAGAGAAGTGGAGGTCAAGGTTTGAACTGGCATCACAACAAATTCTTTGTGAGTTGCGATAAAAAAGTCAAACAATTCTGCACATTTTGGAAGGCTGAGCCCACACACAATTACATGTAGGCTCGTCTCTGATAGCATCCTGTGGGTCTCACACAGGTAAAAGTTCCTGAGCTCAAACTTGGTTTTAGATGATTGCATGAAGTTACCTCATGCAAGGTTCTTCAACTTTTTTCATGAAGTTTTATTGTCTTAATTTTGACCCGCTGGTCCTCCTCTACAATCCCAGCAGACAGAAACATATGGAATAAAAATCCCTAACCCACACATGCTAAAATAGAAGCTGCTTTTACATTCATTAGATTCTGGGTGAGTTGCTGGGTAGAAGACGGTGCTCTGGCAAAAGTTGTAGTTTGAGCCCAACGGGCACTACTAAATGGCATAATATTACTTTCCCCAAGGCTGGCTATGTTCTATATTCTTTTGTAATTGTCAACAGATTTCGTAAAAAAGAAAGAAACAACAACAATGCATTAGATCATCCTCAGTACTTTCCATCTGTCTGTTGGTCGCAGACCCAAGTCCATTGGTTTCCATGTTGATATTCAAAAACAGGTGAAGAATATATACTTAAAAAGGCTAAATAATTGCATAATGAAGGAACATGCCATACGATGCAATGGTGTGGCTCATTCATGTTGGCTTTGGCCACAATGAGTTCCTCTAAAGATGAATTCATTGCTGGTTTTGATCTTTTCATGGGATTTGTTGACAGTATGGAAAAATATAGAACATCACCAGACACCAGGAAGTGTAACATTAATTGTTTCATAGACGACCACTAACACACAGCTGCATGTCCAGTGGGTAAAGGTGACTTATAGCGCCAGTTTATCCCCTCAATGAAACACAGGCTGGGGATAAAGATCATTGTGGGTGTTTGTAGATTTCATGAAAAACCTGAAACTGTATACAGTTTTGGCCTGATCTTTGTTTTCGAGCCTGTTCAGCGTGAATATCGAACCATCAAACGCTCCAATTTTCACCACTCTGCCTTGTTTTGTCTAGATTTTCTTCAAGCCGAGTGTCATTGGAGAGTAAACTATGTGTATGCTTTCAGTCCTTTGTATTTTTTTCCCTCCGCCTCCCCTTTCTCTCTCGCCGGATGTGTGCGAGAGAGCCAATGCATGCTTGTGTGTGTGTGTGTGTGTGTGTTTGCAAACGAACGTGTGCAGGCTTTGTTTTTCTTTTGAACATCCCTTTGATGTTGCTGTTTATTTATTTATTTCTCTGCCTGCGAAGGCCCTTTCTCGGCGGTTAGGGCTACAGCGGATTGGGCGCGCGTTGCTCTGAGTGCCATCCATCAGCGAGGAGCCTCTCTGACGGATGAACCAGTGACCTCGGCTCCCTATAGCACATCAGCTTGAAGCTGAAGCTGCGCTGGGGGATTTTTGTTTTTAAGGAGATGTAGTGTAACCAGGAGGGCCTCTGCTTCATCACCACCCTGTCTGGCTGAGTATCAGTGTGCGTCACATGTAAAACAACTATTTCATCTTTGGCCAGGAGGTATTGCTTTTCTTTGGTTTCCCAGTGATAATGGAGCTCTTGTAGTTGTGGGTGTACTTTTTAAGGCTGGTTTGATACCTGTGTCTCCTCTAGTTTCAATATGGCGGTGTTATGGCTGAGGCCAGTCCAATGAACATTTCACATCATAATACCATACAAGCAGAATCAGAACAGATCGGATGTTTTGGGCATTAAGGGAAGTTTCTTCTCCAGATTTCATCAATGCTGCTTAGTTGTGCATCAAAACTTGAACGTAACAGATGAATAATTGGTTTCTGAATGTTGCTGAATATGTTCATGGTGCTGAAACGATCCAGTGTCACATGGGGGTGCATATCCCAGCATGCATAGGTAGACTACTTGGACATAATGAAAAACAAAGTCTCTAGCTAACCCTAACCCAAACCTAACCCTTAACTTTGTAAGTGTTGGTTTGCACCATGGAACAATTTCACAACCTACTACTTTACTCACGTTTTTATTTTAAGGAACTTTAATTATTATGGTGATGATGATGCCACTCGTGTGGTAACCCACAATTAAGTAAGTTCAGCTGCATTTCATTTTCAGTTTGTACAAGCAACACAGTGATGAGTATAATGCATTTGGTCAAAAGCAAAATAAAGTACAAAAATTAAAGGCTTTTTAATGCCAAATGGCCTTGCAGAAAAATTACCACCATACTAAAACTACACTTCAAAGACTTACATAAATTACGTTCATTACTGAAAATTGTCAAATTCCTTACCTTCTTTCTCCTCCAACTTCAGATTATTTCCTTCCTCTATGTTGACTTCTTGTTTCTTGGAGCAAATCTTTCGGACCATGGCCTCCAGGTTCGTGTTCAGCTTGTCATCGTCCACATGTCTGCCTTTCCTTAGATGGTGTCTTCTCCAGTGGATAGCCATCATCCATCAGTCTGTATGTCTTAACCTGTGGAGTTAAACCTCTGACAGACACCTACTGAGACTGCCGACAGCTGAAATAAACCCAGGTCCTTGACCTTTTGTCTCTGCCTACTCACAAAACTGTGTTGACTGAGATGCATCGATGGTTATTAAAGACCCCTCGAACACTCTCATGTACCTATGCATACAGTGCATTTCAATTTCCCAGATTTATTGCTTCATATTTATTTGTTAACTTATTTATTTTACATTTGCAATAATATTTCTTATTTGATTTTTCTGCCCTTTTCTCAGAATGTAATGGTTTGAACATGAAATGATATTTTAGCAGATTATTTTATGTTCTGCTACAGTTAAAGAACATTTTCAATTGGTTTGAAAATTATATAATGTGACAATTTAATGAAGCAGTACAATGCACGTGCATAAGGCCTGTGGACCTCTCATAGGTACATTGTCTACTCAGCCTTGGGATATTAAGCCAAACAGCGCTATACTCAACAGGTGAGGTACCAACCATAGTCTGTATATAAATATAAAAAGAGTGGTTTTGAAGCTTAGAGTGGGCTGCTCCACCGTCACCATCTTGGCAGTGCCTGACTCCGCCTAACTCTCAGCTAATCTAAAAAGAGAATTATCTGCAAAGACCAAATCTTTTTTTTTGTACCAGATTGTAAACATTTTTATTCCTGCTGTTAAGTTTGGCATTTTACCATGGGAGTCAATGGGGATTGACTTGCTTTTGGAGACAGCTTCAAGTGGTCATTCAAGGAACTGCAGTTTTTGACACTATGGTGTCGGCTTCGTTTTTCAGCCGGTGGCTGCTGCTTGGCATCAACATACTGTAGCCTATAAACAAACTACTTATAATGAATAAAGGGTTTAGAGAATGTGGCTAAACCTCTGCTTGTCTACAATATGTCTGACTGTCTGACTACTAATATTTACTTTGGTGATGTTGTCTCAGCAGATACTTTTGAATAATGGCTAAAATGACGAAAGTATTTTTGAAAGTTGTTATTAACAGTTTTCTAGGTTTCAAAAGAGTCATGTTCTTAGAGCTACATCTACATCTCCATTGTAATATAATTAGAAATGGTTATATTCAGTAATATCAACTAAATTTCTTTCAACTGTAACCTTAGTGAGATCCAAATTGTCCAGACATGCTCAATGTGTCTGGGTGCTGTCTAATGAACTCTTTAATGATGATACCAAAGCAACTTTGGTTAAACTTCATCTTCACAGAGAAAATTGAATTTCAACAGCAGACATGTTGTCGTGTGCAAATAAAAGTAACCAGGCCCGCATTACAATGCCTTAGCACGCCTAAATGACAACAGCCAGCATTGTTAGAGGTTTTACTTTGTTAATCTACGCTGAAAGCAAAGGGCGATGCATATCTGAAAGAAGATGGAGCGAGGATGCTACCTGACAGTAGGGCCAACATAATGAACACAATTGTGTAGACGTCCACTCTGCACCAATAGGAGCCCAAGGCCACAGCACAATCACACAGCACTACACACCAATGGAGATGAGTGCTCCAGCTACTGACCTCCCTGCGTTCTTTATGGAATGACAGATACTCACAATAAAAAGTTCTTAGTTACACCATCTTTCGCTTTTACTTACTTTTCCATCCCATTGTCCTATTTTGGAGAAAGACCACCACTTGAGAAAGCATTTTCACTCTGAATGAGCACTACGATTCTGAGCATCCATTGAAAGGCACTATGTGTGCAACTGTAAGATCATTTCCTTTCTAAAAGGCCTGTCCTTCAACCACTGCCATCAGCTCAGCATACAAGAAGATTACATTTGATTTCAATAGGCACAAACAGTGGCTAGGTTGAATAAGCAGTCGTGAAAGAGATTTTCTTTTGTTCATTGGCATCATTTCTATGGGCTGTACATTTCAAAAAAACACTAGAGTGCTTTTACATTGACCACAGAACCCCTGCTGCTATCGTGTCCACATAGGGGTGAATACCCCTGCTACCCTTTGTCAACCCCTCCCACCCTTCCTCAGTCCTTGACAAAACCTCCAGATAAATCCAAGATAAAAAATTTATCAGCTACTATGAAAACAATTGTTATTACTTCCATTGACCTGAACGCTTTGCCAGCATGAGGTAAAAAACATTTTCCTACCGCCCAAAATATGTAGGAGTCAACAGGCAGGAAACAACAGTGCGTATTTGGTTTATTTGGCCATCACAATCTAAATAAGACATTCTTAAGAATAGGAGGTGTTTTTGTCCACAGAGGAGTGGTTGGATCAAATCGCTTTTACTCTCACAGTGGTTGAGTCTTTCACAATGTTGTTACTCAAACAAAGAAACAAAGGGCAAATCCTAAACAAATCAACGTGGTTTCAAAATCTGGCCAAATATTTGATCAAAGACTGGTATGACACAGAACCTATACCAGTGACAGGCAGCAATTAAAATGTACAAAAAAAGTATGTTTTTAATATCAGCAACTTATTTAAGATCAACAGAAAGCCGCTGATCTTAAGGTTGTTTGTTGGAAGTTCGTACATCACAGTTATTTTTGAGACGGAGCACCCATCTGAACCCGTTTCCTCTCACATAATATTAACCTATCATTGTCTCATTCATATTCAAGTGAAAGATGAAAGCAGTGGTCATGTCCAAAGGACAAAGAATCTGCCAATCAAACACACAAACCGTCTCATTTTTCATGTTGTCACTGTAAACAACAGACACAATGAAACAGAAAGTGAGGAAGAGTAGGTGAATATATTTTGCCTTAAACAGAAGTGGCCTGAATTCATTGCAGTTGGCTTTCTACAAAGCTTAAAGTTTAAAAAACTTATAAACTAAAATGTAATCAAAACCTCTCCTGAACATTAAAGTCAGCATTAGTCAGCGTTATGTCTGTCTTCCATTACAACCTTTTAAAGTGAAATATTCTGTACACTCACAGAGCACTTGTTCATCCAAGTGCTGCTTGTTAATGCAATTATCCAATCATGTGGCAGCAGAGTAATGCACAAAACCATGCAGATACAGGTCAGGAGCTTCAGTTAATGTTCACATCAAACATCAGAATGGGGAACAAATGAAATCGCAGTGACCGTGGCGTGATTATTGGAGCCAGACAGGCTGGTTTGAGTATTTCTGAAACTGTTGATCTCCTGGGAGTTTCACGCACTGCAGTCTCTAGAGTTTTTACTCAGAGTGGCATAGAAATCAAAAGAAAGCGGCAGTTCTGCGGATGTAAACGCCTTGTTGATGAGACAGGTCAGAGGAGAATGGCCGGACTGGTTGGAGCTCACGGAAAGGTTATGGTAACTTAGATACCCACTCTTTAAAACTGTGGTGAGCAGAGAAGCTTCTTAGAATGAACAACACGTCAAATCCTGAGGTGGATGGACTGCAACAGCAGGAGACCACGTCAGGTTCCACTCCTGTCAGCCAAGAACAGAAATCTGAAGCTGCAGTGGAAACAGGCTGACCAAAACTGGACAGTTGAAGACTGGAAAAATGCAGCCTGATCTGATGAATCTGGATTTCTGCTGAGGCACACAGATGGTTGGGTCAGAATTTGGGGTCAGCAGCATGAATCCATGGACCCAACCTGCCTAGTTTCAACAGTCCAGGCTGGTGATGGTG
The DNA here is from genome assembly GCF_021018895.1 of Seriola aureovittata. Taxonomy (NCBI): domain Eukaryota; kingdom Metazoa; phylum Chordata; class Actinopteri; order Carangiformes; family Carangidae; genus Seriola; species Seriola aureovittata. Next base: position 11,225,026 of record NC_079384.1, read on the forward strand.
GTGGTGTACTGGTGTGGGGAATGTTTTCTCGGCACTTTAGGCCCCTTAACAGCAATCAATCACGGTTCGAATACCAGTCTATCTGCGTAGGGTAGCTGACCCTTTATGGCAACAATTTACCATCTTCTAATGGCTACTTCCAGCATGATAACGCACCATGCGACAAAGCAAATGTCGTCTCAAACTGATTTCATGAACATGACAATGAGTTCAGTGTACTTCAGTGGCCTTCTCAGTCACCAGATCTTAATCAAACAGAACACCTTTGGGATGTGGTACAGCGGGATATTGGCAGCATGAATGCGCAGCTGACAAATCGGCAAAAATGATGTGATGCAATCATGTCAACATGAACCAGAACCTCAAAGGAATGTTTCCAACATCTTGTGGAATCCGTGCCAGAAAGAACTGAGGCATTTCCAAGAGCAAAGGGAGGCCCGTACCCCGGAATTGGTGCAGTGTTCCTCATAAAGCGCTCGGTGAGAGCCTGTGTTTGCATTTTAAGACACTGTGTTCATATCACAATAGCAACCTGTGTAGGTGTAACTGAAGAGAGCTGATTGCTGTCAATCTTCTGCGCCACCAGATGTCCAGAAAAAGATGTGGTTTGCTCGGTTTAGTTGTGTTTACCTCTATCCACCACACCAGGCTTCATTTGGAAGTGGTCAGCTCTCTGCTAGACAGATGAGGAAGTGTTCACATTCTGCCTTTATCTCTGTAAACACACCCAACTATGAGGAAGGTAAATGCTCATTTACATTCATTTTAGTCACAATGAACAAGACCAGCATGCTTTGCTGTTCATTTTGTGCCAGCTCAGACATGACAGAATGAAGGTGAATGCGTTATTTGATTGCCAAAGACAAAACGCTAAGTCCTGAGAACCAAAACTGCTGGGTGGTGTGCAGAATTTGCCTGGCGAAGGTCTCCGGATATTTTTTTTTTTCTCTCTCTCTCTCTCTCTCTCTCTCTCTCTCTCTGGAGGGGAGTGTGTGAATTCAGCATTTTGATCCCAGAGTGTAATCGAGCGTCTCCTTGTCTGGAGAACCACTGAGGGAGTGAGGCGCGATCAATCACCCCCTCTCTGGACTGTCCGGCCGTTTTACATGCGGCTGAGTCCAAGCTGCTCACTGGTGGGAACAACCAAGAAAGGAGGCGTGAAAAGTTTTCAGAACATTCATGACATGCTTGTGTTCTGGGCAAGTTGATGATTTTCTGATCACATCAGTGTAGTATGATGTTTGCTTTCACTTAGAGGAATTTTTACTTTGGTGCATGTCTACCTTCAACAAAAGGAGAAAAAAAAAAAACTCTTTTCATTTATTTTAGAAGCTATTCCCGTTGGATTTGCACCAGCAGTTTATGCTTGAAATCTTTCTAATAATCTGAAGCAGCATTGTCCCATGTATCATCCTCAGTTGGTTCACTTTAACAAGCATGCCAACAGAATAATTAATATGTTTTGACCCCCTCCCACGCTGGTCAAAGGATCGCCTATAGGCCAAAAGTATTGTTGGCCTGTTTAGCATAAAAAGAGTGCATTAGAACCCGGAGACTCAATTATTTTGCAAATAGTTTGGTTGTCACTGCAGGATACGAGATGCTGCCGACACTGAAGACCTTTAGTGAGAGACGCGGCTGGTTTTGGCACTAATTATGGATAACAGTATGGCATGGATTACTTGAAATTATGTGTTTCATTCAAAGCGCTTTTTTAGAAATGTCTTTGTGGTAACATAAAACCCACAAATAGAATTCATGTTGTATGCAAATTTATGAATCATGTATTTTGTCTCTGGATATTTTTAAAATTGTGGATCAAAAAGAAGAAGAAAAAAAAACTGTAGTTGTTACTGAATTTAATGTATCTGGAGTATTTTGTCGTATTGTTTTTTTTTTTTTTTTTTGTTAGTTTAAGTAAATTTACTATCATGATACAGCTCAAATGTCTCAAAAACCGTCCCTCCTCCCTCATGACACAGCGTTATGATTGCTATGAATTTGATTCAATCCCACCTCTATGTCAGCCTTTCATTCTTTCATTCTTGCCTGGTAGAACCAGACGATTCTCTTTACCCATAATCCCCCTGCTGACTCCTTCCCCTTTCTCTCACCTGATTAGAATTTCTGCCGTGGCCTCTGGGATTGGACGATTTCAACATATTTTATTTAACTGCTTTTGTAAGCCCTAATATTCAGCAGCTGTAATCTATGGCTGAATTACAATTTTCAGGGTCAAGGAGGGACTTGGCTGTGTAAAAGGGGTGGGTACAACTGCTGTGCTGGTGTGTGTGTGTGTTTGAAGGGGGGGGGGGGTTTGATGGAAAAGGGAAAAAACAGAGAGAAAAGGGGAAGGAAGAATCTCACGAGTTGTCTTTAAAAATGAATGAGAAAATGGGTAATCCCAGAGTCACAGCATGAAAAGAGGGAAAATCAATATGGCCTCTCAGTTCACTGGGGCCCTCACAAGTCCTTGAGATGAACAAAAAGTTGTGTATTTTGTTGCCACATCCATACGTCTCAATAGAGAGGTGTGTGGTTTGTGTGTGTAAGCCTAAGTGAGTGTGAGTGAGTGTGTGTGTGTGTGTGTGTACAGTAAGCCTGGCTGTTTTAGCAGATGCTGCATTGTGCTTGCATGGCTGTATGTGCAGTGAAGAGAGAACAAGATGTGTACTGCCTTGTTTACAAGATGTTTCGGGGGAAACTTTGCTTCATAATTTGGAGCTTGAGTGAATTATGTGAGGAAATGGGACTAGTGTAAAATATATCAAGCTTCTAACCCAGTCAAAAGGGTCTGAGAAAGCGACATCATACAGGGTGTGCGACCTTTGGACTCCTGATTCTATTGACCCCTCACACCAACCTTAAGTCGGCCCCTCTCATAAGAATCTAATTCCACTTCCTGGCCTACGCGGAGAAAACTGTCCAGCGAGCTCTGGGATTGGACGCCCCTTGAATATTCAATTGCCACCAACCATCTGAGGCAGAGGTTCTGTAAAGGGAGGGGGTAACAGGCTGTCGGGGGGGTGGGGGGTGGGGTGGTAGTGGATGGGACGCCCTTCTTTCCAGACAATGCAAACACACACACATACACACTCCAGTCTCCGCTCTCATCCACCTGCATGTCTCAGAGGTGAGGCTGCTTCACAGTGAGCAAGCGCACACCTTCTCCATCCATCTGTCCATCCATCCATCCTCCACTCCACCACCTCTCCCCTCTGTGCTGTCATGATAAGCGAAGGCCCCCTCCCCACCCACCCACCCACCCCCACCCCCCGCCTCATCCCTTCCCACCCCCCACCCCGCAAGTTCATTAACGAGCTCTTCAGTAGCCTGTCATGGCGGATGTGCTCCATCAAAGCTGATCGACTCCCCGTTTTTCCAGAAAGATGTCGCGGGTTATCACCGTACGCTCAGATCTCCGGCTACGAGAGGAGCGTGACTGGCAGGCCGTCTTTTGAAGACAGTGATTCCTCCACTGATGCCTCCCAGTTGGAAATTTAGAATCGTGTCTGCTAAGACACCATATGCAAAGTAAATTACTGTACAGGGGCGAGCCCGACTAAACCCACCTCTCTCTGAACGTCCAGGCCACTGAGTGCCTCGCAGGCAACCTGACCTCCTTCGCGCTCGCTCCTGCTTTTCTCCTCGTTTGTCTCTTTCTATCCTCCGTCCACCTTTTAAAATGGACAGTCAGGAATTTGCTCACTCCTTTTGCTTGTGTCATTCGAATTATCTAACGAAGAAACACACTCAACGGCAACCTAAAAAATTCATAATGACCAACTTCAACATCTACTTGGGCACACTGTACATTCATTTGCATAACATAGAGAGGAATTTAATTGAAAGGGCAAAGGTCACACAAGTAATGGCAAACAAATAAATGTTTAAAAAAAAAAAAAAAAAAGCATCTGCCACTGAAAACAGCTCCACATCTCTCACTCCTCATTATTCTGCAAATGACAGCGCTGGTTATAACTGTATGTCTTTGTAGTGGTAAGGTGTTAATTTCAGTTCAAAGGCTGTGGCAGTATTCTACAGGGAGAGAGATGGAAGGTAAGATGGAGATGGAAGGAGATGAAGGGGAGGAAGGGGTGCGTGTACGCTAAGTGGTTTAGCCTGGCTCAGCCTAGCTAGCTCTGACCCAGCTCTTTGTGCTTCTGCAGTCTGCATGGAGATATGGTATTAGGATGTCTTCTGCAAAAGGCTAGGTGCGCCTTTAAAATCAAAAAGGAGGCAGACGACGCTGCTATAGGTTCAAAAAATGTCAGCTCATGGCTTTACCTCCTCACTTGTTCCCGAGGAGACAGTCAGGTACCTCCCCCAAGTATTTTCTTTTTTTTTTTTCTGTGTGTGTTCAATGACAGCACATGGTGGCCAGAGGAAGGAAACGCAAGTTATGACACAGCGTCTCGGTTGCTGAGATTCAGAACTGCTTTAATGACAGATGTTGAACAACACCGACACTGACAGAGATCACGAAAGTCATTATTTATAGTTTTAGGAGCAGCTCAGAGTCTGATTGCTTGAATTGAGGGGAACAAAATGTACTGCAGATCCTGGTCGACAGGAAAAAAAAAAGAGTCATAATGGACATTACGGACAGACACAAACAGATACGTGCGCAAACAGACAGTTCAACATAACCTCACAACCGAGCACCCCAGTTCCATCTCAGCGACAGAGGGGGACACATCCTGCACACACAAACGGTCCATGTATGTATGGCTGTAGCCCCTGTGACTTCCTCAAATAATGGGGGGCATTGTCATTCCTTTGTGAGCACAAACACTATTAAAATGGTCGACAGCGCTGATGGGTGCGAAAGAAAAGACAGATAAAGGGCCGGGGGAGAGAAAGAAAGCCATTCTGCTAGGACTGGTGGCGTGTACAAAGGGAGAACATGGCTCCTCTTTTGACAGCCGTACACTAGAGCATGTGTATGTCTTTTTATCGAGGGGGGTGGGGGAGGTGGGGTGTCCACCATACGTGCAACAGCGCCCATGTGTGCTGAATCAAACAGTAGAAGATTCATTGTAGTTCTCAAACAGTGCCATTGTGGGTTTTCCTTGTGTAGCTGTTGTTGCAGGGCCTCGTTCAATATGTGCATGTGTGTGACGGGGGGTGGGTGTGGGGGGTGGGGGGTGGCAGCGTCATGGACACTCCTGGAGCTGAAGCTGAAGTGCCCACCCTCCTGTAGTGTTCCCACCACTGGAGCTGTTTATCCCGTTTAAGGCCCGCCCTTCACCGAGGGACAGACAGCTCAAACGACGCTTGTCACAATCTCTTGTCGTCCTAAATGGCTGACAAACATCAGGCTTTTTGTAATGGTGGTGCATCACAGAGGTTCCTTGTTGAAGAACCTTCTTTTTTTTTTAACTTCTATGTAAACGTTCTAGAAAGGACCAGGGAGAACAGGAATGACTGCTGAGCCAGGCACAAGGGATGTTAGCCAGACAGACTGACGCAAGTTGTTTGGGGTAAAAGATAATTCCTCTGGAAAATATTTTCTGCTGATGAAATAAAGAGACCAAACCCATCCCTATATGATCACTCGTGTTATCGTTACTGTATCAAGTAAGGCGCAGCCGAGCGAAGGATCTAAATGTGATTCGAGTGGAAATGTTTCAGTTCTCGCAGGACAGCCAGGCTGAGGACGTGGTTGGTTTAGAGAATGAACAGGGACACCCAACGACTCGATCCCTTTTCTGGCAAACAGGAGAAGGCAGGGAGAGCTTCAAAATCACTTTTCAGACATCAAATAATTAATTGCTCTCCTCTTTTGCTCGCACCTCCTCCCCCCTAGTGTTTCTCTCTTGGTGTCTGTATGGAAGACACAGCTCCAGTCACTTAAGGAGGGTTAACACCCGTCTAAATTAAATATTAAAAGGTGTCTGTACCTGCTGCTATTGTTGCCCCTTGGAATAAGATATAACCTATTTTTGACAAGTTTTCATCCTCAGCCTTCTGCGGCGAGACGCTTGTCGAAAACCAAATCAGCCAATGGGGGGGGGGGGGGGGGTGGGGGGGGTGGAGGGGGATATTATGGGGGCATTGATGAATAATCTAGTTCATATTCCAACGACACCCGCCGCTCAGGGGGAGAGAAAAGAAAGGGATGAAGTGAGAGAGAAAGATGGAGAGGTGGAGAAAGAGAGAGATGGACAGAGAAGGAGAAGATAAAAGCTGGGGAGAAAAGTGAAGGATGGGTAAAAGGGAAAAAAGAAGAAAAAGGGGGGAAGGGAAGAGAGGCAGATGATAGCCGATGTCTGCCAAGGTATCACATGACAGTGCTCCTGTTTAAATAATAAAACAGGACGGGGGCTCTAAACAAATCGTTATCTCTCCACCTCCATGCATCCTGCCTTCCCTCGGCCCCTCCCTCTCTCTCCCCGCTTTTAAAAACTTGTTTTAATGCCATTTCTTAATGAACATAATAGCTCAGCGCTAATAATGAAAAGAAAATAAAAACATCTAAAAACGCGGAGGGGCCCCCGAGTTGTCGCCGGCGCTCAATTATTTCCTTGTCAAGTGGGTCTGTTTTTAATGAGGCCCTGTGGGACTGACGTCTGTCAGTCAGCCCTGACTTTTTGACACCATTACAACTTCAAATAGAAGCCGCCGCCACGCTGCTTTCCACCGCTCACTCGCTACCTACCGCTCCGCTCATCTGACAGGCTGGGAGGGAGGGAGGGAGAGGGAGGCAGGCAGGCAGGGAGGGAGGGAAGGAGGGGAGGACATGGAGGAGGAGAAAGGTGGCAGGAGAGGTAGAGAGAAGGGGGAGGAGAAAGAGGGATGGGGAGGGAGAGAAAAGAGAGAGAGACAGAAGGAGAGAGGACGAGAAGAGAACACGTCGTCACGTAGGTAGGCTGCACGTGCGCGCGCACACATACACACACATTGTGCACTGGGTGAAAAAACAATCACTGAGGGTCATTACCAGATGAGGTTTGTCAAACTGCCAGGGATTTCAACCCCCCCACCCCCCCACCCCAACCCTTACCCCCCACCTCCATGATTCCATGTTCACTTCCTTCTCCCTCCTTTTTTCTTCCTTCCTTTTTTCATTATTCCTTGACTTTAATGATAACTCTTGGTGGGTCGCCCCGCATGGGACGGTCAGAGGCACACTATTTTGTTGGCCATTAATTTGAGGCTTTGAAGCAGACTGTGGCGCTGCGGCTGGTGAGGGCCTGTGAAATGGTGGTCGGTAGGAGGGGGTATGTGTGTGTGTGTGTGTGTGCGTGGAGGGGGTTGGGGTTGGGGTGGGGGTGGAGGTGGGGGGGTATAGTATCTTCGAAAATGAAGACCGTGGCCCTAAAACAGAATAGCAAATGTCCTCGCCAGGAACCGCCACACCGACCACAGGAGAAACATGCACACTTCAATACTCCACTCCTGTGTGTGTGTGTATGTGTGTGTTTGTGTGTTTGTAGCGTGCTTCATGTGTCTTAACAAATTCACCAACTATGCTCTTTAAATTTAGATTTTCCAAGACCCCCTGAAGAATGGCTTTCCCCTGAAGAATTAAACAGCAGTAAACTCATGCACACGTTTTTCAAACACCTGCAAATGTATCACATCATCACTCAGCGCAGACACAGAAACAAGGACTGCATCACAGTCTTCAGAACTTGACAAGGAAAATATAGAACAAAAAGTACCAGTTCTAAAACAAGTTAGATCCATTTATAAGAGCAGGAAAAAAAAACAACAAAACCTTTAAGACACAAAACTAGAAATCCACACATTTCCGTTGGTCCTGGTGCGCAGTCTGCTTTTGTCTAATCACTCAACACCCAAAATTAAGAAGAAAAAAAAAAAAAAGTTAATGTTAATTCTCAATACCTACAAACTTCATAAAATATACAGTTCTAGCACAGGAACTTTAATTGAAAACTCATTTATGCATTTATAAATAAATAGTAACAGAATCACTTGTATTGAGAGCAAAACACTATACATGATGTAGATTTAAATGTTAGTACATACAGTATGATGCCTATAATTTTCCACAATGACAGTTATGTTAATAAGTCCATGGGGATGAGCTGAGGAGATCGGTGTTTGGGAGGTGCAGGGCAATTCTACCAAATGGGGATATTAAAGTTAGTTTTTCTCTAATGTATGTGTCAAGAATTGGGGTCAGTTCCTTTATGTATTAAAAACATTTTAAGAGTAAATTTGATTTATTTTGACTGGTCTCCAAACTCTCCTGAAATGTTCTAACATCTGTTCTTCAATGTTATAACTCAAAATAAACAGCTTCCTCTTAATAAAAATGAACTTTCACCTTGATTGACTGAACTGACCTCAACCTTTTCATGTGCATCCTCTTCTCAAGGCTTCGCCACTCGTCTATTTTGGGCTCTGCCGAGCTTTTTAAAGAAGGAGTGTGAACAGCAATATCTTATCTGAAGGCACTGTCCTCTGTGCTGTGTGGGGGCTACATGAAGAACAGCTGAATCATTTAGTTACAGAAGCTCACACACACACACACACACGACAGTATGTGTGTCTACTGTTGGTGTTTATAAAAAAACACAGCGCGGGTCCCCCAATCCATGACCGTCACTCATGCACGTGCATACATGTGCAAAACACTCTCATATCTGTCTTTCCCTCTGTCTGTCATGCGTGCACACATCCACCCTGAATAACACTTGACCCACCTCCATCACAGAAAAATAATATACATATCTGAATCTTCTTCGAGTTACAAAAAAAATCCCCAGGCCTTGTTCACCTGGGGACAGGATGAGCTGCAAAACCAGACTGGGGATGACACCATGAAAAATTTTAGCTATCATAAAAACATCTCCCCCCATTTTTGCCCCTGGAGATGTAAGAGAAAGCCTGACAGAGAGAGGACAAAGCTGAAGAGGAGAAAAGAAAAAGAAGAAAAGAAAGAGAAAGGAAAGAAGCAAAGTGGAGAAAAAAAAAAGGTAAGAGAGGGAAAGAAAGAGAGAAGGAGACAGCAAACAGGAAAGGAGAAAGAGATGGAAAAAAGCTCCCTGTCAGGCTTTGGAAACAGTGATTCATGGGGACCATTTGTCCTAATTACAGCAGAACAACGCTTTTGTCGCTATTAATCACGTGTGTGTGTGTTTGTATTTGTGTCAGGGGTTTGGGGTGGGGGGGGGGGTGCGGATGTGTGTGTAGAGGGGAGATCAGTGGCCTCGCAGATTGAAATAGATGGCCAGGATGATGGTGAGAAGAATGATGGCTCCAAGGATGAAGACCAGGATTCGATTCTGGATGATCCTGCAGAGAGAGAGAGAGAGAGAGAGAGAGAGAGACATCAGGCAGGGTTCACAGAAGTCATATTGTGTCTACAGAGAAAAGTAAAACACGTAAAACAGTAACATGTTTATGTGCAAACTAAATGAACAGCCATCAACTGGAGGTTTATCATGTTTAATAGCTACCATGAGGTCTGAATACATGGTATTTACTAGTACACAACCATTGGCATGGGATAATAAAACACAAACACGCGCGCGCACGCACGCACGCACGCACGCACGCACACACACACACACACACAATATTTCCAAAACTGCAAAGCATTTGTGCCGTGCTCCTGTCTAAAATGCCGCACAAATTATTTCAGACTTGCCTAAACAATCGTAGCCTCTGTAAAAATTTCATACTGACGTGCACACACATGTGAACATACAAAACAGAGCAAAACACTTATAAACAAGCATGACACACAAACATACACGCACACTGCAGACAGGCTCTAAAACTTTATTTGCACAATAAAGTGGAAAAAGTGGCTCAGTAGTTTCCTGGAGGTAATAAAATCGCTGAATTACTGATGGAATTTGCCATAAAACGACTCACTCTTTTGCACATTTAAATTTTCCCACTGTGACCTAAGTAAACTTGACAAGAGGGGGCTTTGAACCAAAAAAACACAAAGCTGGGAAAGGAGGGCCGGAGTGAGGGAACGGGTGCTCGTGTGCCGGAGAGTTTTCAGACCATCAGGAGTGTGAGCAACTCATCTCTCATCTAGTGTGCGTGTCCCCAAAAATTCTCCAGAGTTTGTGTTCTCACACGCACACAGACAAACACACACACACACACACACACACACACACAAACAAACCACACCGAACCCTCCGCTGCTCCTGACAAATGAGAGAATTATCACATTTGCTGACATGCGGAGGGGTGGAGGAGAGGCCGGGGGGGGCACTGTCCACCTCTCTAAGCAGGAGATGAATAGCCCATGCTGTGGCCATTTATCACCGGGGAGGGGGGCCGGCTGGTTGCTCAGTCACCCTGCTACCCTCCAAAGCCCAAGTCTGAGCCTTACGCACCGGTCGAGCTCACAAGCTCGTCCAGTCCACCAGCAGCAGCACCTGCAGTAGCCTCAGCTAGCCACTTAGTTTAACGCCCACGGCTATGGAAGAAAGAACGACAAAAGTGTAACCACGCAGTTTCGCTACGTGTCACAGGAGCGCTTTCATGCTTACGTCTTTGTATTTTCTATGTCTCTGCTTTTTTGTCTACTTTGCACAAAGGACTCTCCAGGCACATACAAACCAACCACATATCCATGCCCACTGCTTTCAGAGGACACTGATATACAGTAAAAACTTTAACCAATCACTTTTAACACACCATGAACTTCTTCCCAGGAACAAGACGCTTCGTCCTTTCACTGACATACTGTACTGCTTCTCACTGGATAACACCAGAGAGCTCATTACAACTACTGTTTGTAAGTAGCACTGCTTTATAAGTAGACAGTTTACCCTTGAATAAATGCATACATTAACATGGCGTGTCATACTGTGTACAGCAAACCATGTCTTATACAACACACGCAAGCCATGCTGAGGTTTCACCCGTGATAAAAATAAAAACACCCTGCTGCATATGCCATATGCCCACATGTCTATGTTGTGGTGAGTATTGAAGCAGTATTAAGGATGCTGATAGGACAGCCTGATCCTGGTGTTTGGATGAGGTTGAAATTATTGGCTGAAGCCATCTGGGGAGGAGATCCCAGTGAAACGCTCATCAGAGCATGCTTAGCAAGGCCACATCTCCCCCTATTAATTGACATTCATTATTTAGAATGATTATTTATCCCAGCCCAATACCCAGAGGAGATGCTTGTGTATGTGTGTCTGAGTGTGTTGGGAGAATCCAGAGCGCTTTGTGTTGTTTGTTAATTTTTCAGCTGGGGAAAAAGAGAGGGAGGGTGACTCGAGGCCTGGGGGTGGAAAAATGAACAGGAAGTTAGTTTAGCCTCGTGGATGAGGAGCCGGGGTTCTAACGGGGGGGGGGTTCAATTCTATAAAAATTGCATTCATTAAAAGGAGTCTGATTCGGTAGCAAACAACACTGAATAACTTCAAACACTTACATGTTCAAAGCAGTAAGGAATATGACAGTGCTGCGATTTAAGAACTTTTACTCAGGGGACACATATTTGAAAAAATACTTATTTTGACCTAAACCGGTTCTCTATACACCAACCCAACAAAACATGCCTTGAAGTTTAATGTAAAGCAGCTAATCTTATTTGTGGCAATGTGAACATTTAAACAGAAGGTTGATACAAATTTAGCACTGGCCAGTCAAACATGTCAAGCTGCTGAAGCAACTAATTTCTCCAAAATAAATGAAGGTTAAATTCAATCTTGCCACAACTCAAACTTTAAGTATGGCCTTCAGTTCACCAGCTGTGTGACTTAATTCACTTTGAGAAACTGAGTGTCAAAACCGAAACCAATAACGTGAACCTCGCACATCTCTTTTCTAATGCTCGCAATAATTCAAGTCGAACCACAAGATCTTGTGAAGTTTATGAGCCAAGGGCCACCTTTGACCAGAGGACTTGGCTCGCAGACGCAGACACACACACACACACATGGATATAGCAAGACAGGCTGGGAGGAGTTAGTGGAAGGGGGGGGGGTTCAGTCATAATTCACTAAAATCCATTTTTAAAAAGGATCTGTGAATGTAAACAGTCTTTTCCTCACTCTCCTTTAACAACAACAGAGCTGAGACGGCTATTAAGTCACTAGTTATGTTACGTTACAGGCTTCACTATTAGAATCACAATTGCGCAACGTTTCACAAACAAATACTCGGTGTACAACAGAGAAAAAAGCTGACAAGTCATACAGCTATTTTGCTATTTTTCCATTTGGTCACTCATAACAACTGGTGGCTATAAAAAGAAAAAAGAAAAAAAAATCCCAGAGGACAGATCATTTTCATAATCCTCTGAACGCCTCATCTGCATAATGTCACTTGTAGATTTAATCTACAGATTTGTGTTCTGTATCGAGCAAAGCACTTTACTATAAGCGCTCCAGTCAAATGAGCTTCTACAGTAAGTCATTTCAGTTTCCATTTAAATTCCTCACAGAACAGGGGCAGCTAAAATAAAACTTACCCCACAAATATAGAACACCTGCCCCCCCCAAAAAAAAAAAAATCCCCAAAATTGGGAGGTAGGAGAGTGAAGAACATGCTTTTCTTCTGCCGTATGGTTGATCCCGTCCTGACACGTGGCCAGACAGAACAGAACTTATCAAACCGGATCCATCCTCCAGCTTTGACACTTGACATAGAGGTGGGGGGTGAGAAGGGTGTGTGTGTGGGTGTGTATGTGTGTGTGGAGAGTTCGGGGATGTGTGAGCGATGCACACAGTGCATGTACAAGGGTGCAGATGTACATGCTGACCCACATATACACACTCCTACACACACTGAGTTTGAGAAGGCTTACCTTTACCCCGCTCCCTACTATGATACCATTATCCCCAAGTATTTTCTCTGTCAGTGCCCCACCACTACAAAAAAAAAAACTCACATGAAGACAAACCAACAGTAACTGTAACTGAAACGCCAGCCAATAAGAGCATATAATACTGGCTGTTCTATTGGCTCCTGATGTTCCTTCATCGCAGGCATAGCCAGTCAGCTAACACCTTACTAGACGGAAATACACAGATATACAGCACCAATGTTAGAGAGAGAGAGAGAGAGACAGTGTGAGAGAGAGAGAGAACATTGTCGAAATGATGAGTGCAAAGGAGAGCAAAAAATAAAGCAAGCAGGAAGGACGGAAATGGACAATAAAGGAGCTGAGTAAAAACAAGAGAGAAAGAGTGGAGAGACAGAAATAGAGAGGTGGAGAGAAACAGAGGGAGAGTGAGGAACGAAAGACAGAGAGAGAAAGAGAGAGAGGGAGAGAGAGAGAGGAAGGGAAAGTGAGGAAGGGAGAGAGAGAAGTCCGTTTACCCAGGGAGGCAGAGCTGGAGGGGAGGCTCCTTGGAGACAGATGAAAATAATGAGGACTTTTCTGTCAGGAAAGATTTACAAAATTGTACCAGTGTTATTAAAATTTAAAATCTCAAGTTTTTTTTTTCTTTCTCTCCCTTCCCACCCTCTTCCTCCCTCCCTCTCTTCCTTTCCCTGTTTTTTCCCTCCTCTTCCAGCAGCACAGCCTTATTACCAGCTCTAATGAGCACCGGGATACACCTCAGCTGTGTGTGTGTGTGTGTGTGTGTGTGTGTGTGTGTGGTTGTGTGTTGGGGTCCAGGTCCCTAGTGCCAGCTCCATCAGTGCCCCAGATTCCCTGGTCCCTTCAATGACACACACACACACACACACACACACACACACACACACACACACACACACACACACACACACACACACACACACACACACACACACACACACACACGTGCCCACAGAACACACAAGAGGGTGGGCACACAGACACACTGACACACACTAACATACATGTACACAAACACACACAGAGCTTTTGATGGCTCTCAGAGGTGGCTGGACATACACACACAGACATATACACACCTCTCAGACAGACAGATAACACCCCCTACCCCAAAACAAAAACAGTCTCAGTCAGACAAACATAAGCAGATAGGCCCAACCCACCTAAAGACACACACACAGACACACACACATGCACACGCGCACACACGTTCTCAACTAAGAACAAACTTAGCAGCAGAGTTGCATCTCTCAGGCCCTCCCCTATTCCTCCTCTTTCCACTAGTAGACCAATAAAATAAAAATCAATGGCTGTCTGAGCCATTCTGGCTCTCCTCCCTCCAAACCCTGGGAATATACAGCATGGGAGAGAAGGAGGGGAGGGGGGAGAGGGGGAGGGAGGGAAGGATCAATGTGTTCACAAATGGTTTGAGTGATGGACACGAAGGTGGAACGTTGGTGGGGGTAAGTCCTAACTAATGCATCGACTTGTTATCACAAACTAATACATATAAATGTTTCATTGTGGAAGCACATGTGCACGCTCACTCACACACACACAGACACGTATTGGTCTGGGCTCACACCCACTAGCCACATACACACACACACGACAAATAAAGAGTGGAGATGGGCCTGCGATCAATCCAGTTTGAGTGAAGAAAGGTGAGAAACGTGCGACGCCTCAGTCAAGTGAATGAAACAAGGGAGAACGAGGCAGAACAATCCTCAACAATCAGATCGGGTTCATGTTGCTCTGCAGCGATAATGAATTGACCTGTTTGTTGGAGAGATCTGATCCCACCACGTATGATCTGCCTATTGCCCCCAAGGGTGTGTTCAAGATAAATGATGACTTTTTTTTTTTTTACACACACACACACAAACACAAACACAAACACACACACACACACACACACACACACACACACACACACACACACACACACACACACACACACACACACACACACACACACACACACACACACACACACACACACACAGCTGGAGTGGGTCTATAATTGCAAGCTGTTAACTGTAATTATTTAAAGAAGTCCTCAACATCATGTAATTCCCCAAAGAAAAACAATATTTAGGAAAGCACTCGCACCTCAACACTCACTGTGAACTGAAGATAAATAGTCCATTATTAACTCCGTGCAATAGCGTAGTATGTAGATACATGTTTTCCCTTCATGTTATCTTATCTCTATTGCATAAAGGCACTGTCTGTGATCTGATTGTAAAGAGAAAAATGTTGACTCCTGACCAAAAATGGAAACAAAACAACAAGACAGGAGCCTTCGATGAGTATATATGACTTTTATGACTGACACTTGATTGACAGGTCTTTTAATACACTGACAAAAACTGTGGTAAAATTTAGTTAAAGGTTTGTTTACGTCTGCCATATTTGTAACACTGGAGTAAAAGAGCCTTTTTTTTATTATCATTATTATTATTTATTTGGTAAAATAAAATATCACAATTTACTACAGCCCCAAATGTGCAACCAAAATTATATCATATTGAAATGATATTACACAGAAAAAAGCAGGAACACCATTGCTGTTGATTAACAGTCACTTCTCGCTGTCGCCACATCGAAGACACGTCCGTAGCTGTCAGTAGTTCTTCCCACAAAGGATGCGGACCGGTCCGAACCACTGCGGTGCGGCTACAAGTGAATAGCTTGTAGTCTGACAAGATGGATTTTTTGCTCGCGAGAAATCCATCTGCCTCGCAAGTTCATTTTGCTATAACGCCACTAAAAGGGGGACTGTATGTTCTAACATATACCCACACATTGGACACATTTGAATTGCTTTGACAAAGCTTTTACTTTAACAAAATATAAAACTCATCTCCTTATTGAAAGGTTCTTTTCATTTATTTTTAATCTAACAAGTTCCCTAGTGTTTTTTTTTTTGCTGAGATTATTGATCCCCAAAAGAGTCACAGACCTTTTTCTGACCTGTATTGACAAAAGAGAGAAAACTGACATAAAAGATGGACAGGTTTTTACTTGGAGGACGTGGTCTTTCATGTCAGCCTGATTCTCTCTCTCTCTCTCTCTCTCTCTCTCTTTCCACCAACTTGATGCAGGAGAAGAGCACCAGGGTTCTACAAGTTCATCCATTTTTTATTTGGCGGCTACCCCGGCAAGCAGCAGCCTAGACTGGGACCCAGCTCTTTCCCGGAAAAGTATTGAAAGAGGAAGGAAGGGCGGGCAGAGGACTGAGTAGGAAGGAGGGAGGTGGGAAGGAGGAGGAAATTCAGCGTGGGAGGAGAGGGTGTATATGCAAAAGTGGATGAAAAGAGGGACAGAGAGAAAAGGAGATGGAGAGGGAAATGGAAAATAGGCAGAGTGGGTGAAGGAGAAAGAGAAAGAGAGAATACATTGCTAGTGTGTCTGGAATTTTTAAGAACTTTTTCTTGCCGGCAGCAATTTCAGGTAGCTGCTGCAGCTTCTCCTCATCCCGGTGTGATGTACAGGTGGCTTTCTGTGCTCCGTTCATACACAGACCATTCCCCTGCCTGAATCCCCCCCACCTCCACGTCTTCCCTCTCTGTCTCTATCCTCCTGTGTGTCCACTTTCTGTCCCCTTATTCATACATTCAGTCGATTCATTCTGTTCATTGCTTATATTTCACTCACCTTTTCATTTTTTTTTCTCATCTCCTGCTTCTCCTTCTCTCACTCTTGCTGGAGGGCTGTGTTGATACATGTTTTTTCTTTTTTTTCCCGGTGTTTGCCCTATGTGCTTATCACCTCACTAGTTTACAGTCTACAGGAGCATGTCAACAGCCCATATTTATAACTGTCAATGTAAGTTGATGAACAACCTAAGCCAAGTCCTTTGTAATCACATCAGGTGCTGTATACTTGTATTCTGGGTTTCAATGCTTTGAATCTAACAACAGAAAAAAAAAATCAGTTAAAGAAATTAGATGATCTGAATATTTCACTAATAAGGAATAATGCTCCTTATAACTGTGCCAATTCCAAAAACAAGATTGGAAAGACAGGGCTTTCATACGAGGTGGTTGGACATGGAACAAATAACTACAATTACCAGTGATGCTAAAATGCTGCATGCTACAGGTTCTGTGCTGGAGAATATTGTAATTATACACAAAGGAGCAGGATTTTGTTGATGGATGTGAGGTAAACTGTGGGATGAAGTTCCCTTTGCAACTCTGTTATGGTCATTGTCAAGTTGGCCGGGGATGGAAAGGAAATCCATATCCATTACTTGTGTGAACAAACAAATTTATGCTCAGTGTTTGTTGCCGAGTTTGCTGACTGACTCGCTCTATATCTGGACTCTAACTGTGTAGATACAAAAATATAACTGATGCCCTCTTTATTTGACTACAACTTCATTTGGGGAACACAGAATACATCGATGCAATATTCCCACATCCTGATAGCTGACATTCCTCACCACTTCTCCTTTCTGCTAAGATTTTCCCAAAACACGAAATCCCCCTTGCTATACATTCTGCGAGGGCCAGGGGCCAGCTGCAGATCCGATTACTGGCCCTGGTGAAAAAGGGCGTAACATTAGCCATTAGAGCTGCAGGCCTCCAAAACTATGATGTCCATAAATTTTTATTGTTTGTTCAGTATTGAAATCTCATTAAAGCACATAAATCATTTGTGTGCACTACTGCTCACTTTCATGAGAGAAAGAGAAGGAAAGGGGGGGGGGGTGGTGGTGGACTGGGATGGTCAGGGAGCAAAGGACACCTGAGGCGATGGTTCATGGCATCTGCACACTTTGTTACTGGTACAACACAGAAAGGGAGAAAAAGAGACCGCTACAGCATCACATAATGGCTCATAATTTAATAATAGCAAAGCTTTTTTTTTTTTTTTTTTTTTAAACATAGCCTTACAGTGTGTCTTTTTTATTATTGTTACTTTTACAGAAATACACTAACTATGATGTTTTTTGCTGAGTTCATGTCAGGGAAGAAGGGAGATCCAAAGTCTGACACCTAACACCAACTCCATTATTGTGAAATTTGACCTAACATCTCCAGGCGTACTGATGAAATGTTTAGACTCACAATATAAAAGCAGTCTCACCTGAATTTTTAACTTTTTTTTTTTTCCAGAGTTTAACAGTAAATTAAAAGTTATGATAGTTAGGAAACAGTACATCTATTTCCTTATCAAGCCTTGTCGCTCATAGAGTTAATAGTTTAATTTTTTTTTATACAAGTTGGAATCAAAGCACTTATCTTCACAAGAACTTGTCCCAACAGTTTCATTTCATGAGGTGCCTTAATGCTTTCTGCTTTCTGCTCAAAACAAAAACCATTTATCAGATAAATGCTTTAAACTCTTTGGGCCTTAAAAAGACGTCTGTTTAGGATTCCACGACAAAGAAGACATGAGGATATTAGTGTTTATGTCTGAGTCTTTTTATTAACTGGTAAGGAAGCTCCTCCGCATGCTGTTTGTTTGCCATTTTAAGTCAGCTCTCCAAATATTTGCTTCAAGTCCCGTGTGGTTTTAGTTTTGCATCCTGTGTGTCTCCAGATACGGATGATGTTGCAATATTTCCCTTCCACGAAGAAGAGACATTAACTTCTTCCTTTTTTCCACTCTTCCAAGCTAAGAACCTGCGAGTTGTGTAAATACTGTCTGGACAACTGACTGCTCTATCGGGTCAAAAAAAGGTCACTTCAAACACTTCTTAAAACACAAACTTTGAGTGTATGGTATAGAAACTTGAATACTTGAACATGAAGTTGTTGCCATCAGGGATATGTCAGCAACAGACTTCCAAAACTAGTGAAGTTAGTAATAAAGTGGAAGGCTGACCTCCCTTCATCTGGAGTTGTTAACTTGGTTTCAATCAACCACAGCTCAGTTATTCTGGACAGCAGAAAGTCCAACCATAAAGGAAGTAGCTAACACTTGTTTCCTGTGTTGGTATCCAGAGGTTAAAGGTTGCGTTTGCATGTCAGTGTGGACAGAATGCAGACTAACCAAGCTTGGATTTCATGTTAGGGCCACAGGCAAGCAAGAGAAGAGAAACCATGTCTTGAACTTGACCTCATGACCATCAGGCCACCTTTACCCCTTGCTCTGTCCTGCAGGTATGAAAGGACTCAGCCAACCAAGGTTCACAGTGTCAGACTATACATTCATGTGTGTCAAAGATTGTGTAAGAGCACTTTTTGCACATGTGTGTGTCTGCATCAAGGGAGTGTCGGGTAAAATGTGTGAAAACTATAAGAGTGTCTGGCAATCTGGTGTGAAATAACACAGAGCGATTAAGGATTATGTAAACCATCAGGTCCACCGTGTTTGGACATTGCAGGTGCAGATCACTTTATCCATCAGGTAGGCTGAGCAGAAAGGAAGAGCAAGAGAGCAGGAGACTGGGGAAGAGAGAGAATGTAGGGGTATAATGTCATCCCACAACCCCCCATTTGACACTACAAGAGAAGCTTTAGTCAGTCTAAATAATCCATGCTGTTCCATTAAATTTGCAGACTAACTTCCCTAGTCCCTGTGTCTAAGCTGAGACAGCCCAAGAGAGAGACAGAGAGGAGGGATCAGGCTGGGAGAGATGAGAAAGGGAAGTTAGGTAATGGTTTAGAATGAACTTGTCTTCTACATGGAACAAATCACCAGTTAAATCATGTTAAATTAGATGTTCAGAATGAAGAGAAGATGTGGTTTGAGACGGAAAAAAGATACAGAGCAAGTGCTTTGAGTGACACTGATTCGCTCATGATTGCCTTTTCACCACTAAATCTCCCTTCTTTCCCCAACCCGTGAAAAATAACCACTCGGAGTGTGTGGGGGAAGCCACCAGTGTGACGGGGATTGTTGCAGTAACAGCGTTATTGACTTGTTGCTCCAGCCACATTTGCTTAGTGCTCCGGAGGCCCGATCAATAGGCTCTGGGCTCTGAAGCCCTGCTAATCAAGGCCTGCAGCCATGCAGGGTCAGCCTTCTGCAAAAGCTCAGAAAAAGAAAAAAGGAAGACTGAGTGAAGAAGCGAGAAAATGGGAAAAGATAGGGGGTAGCAGAAAGAGAAGAAGGAAGGAACTTTGAGGGTCGACGATGACAGCCTGAGTTAATCAACTCAGAATTCTCCTTCAATTTATTTCTTTTTCCTTCCACTGCTAGACATAAACTCATGTGGCTCTCTCTCTCTCTCTCTCTCTCTTTCTCAGCAGCGTGGGCGTGAGGCACCATGAGAGATGCAGATTGCTGGTTCACCTCTGCTTTCCTGTGAACCATAGTTCAAAAGTCAAGGGGCATCTGGGCTGCTCTGGGACTTTTGGAAATGCAAGAGCCAATCCATATTTGCAGAAACCAGTTGTGAGATCTCAAGAGGATCCATAGTGCTTGACATAGATATGGAAGGTGGGAGTTAATCTGGAGCATGTTAACATGATTATTCAGAAGGGAATTTAAAGGTAAGTCTATTTATAAAACAGTGTCAAATGTGCTTAATGACACAATAACATCAAAGGATTTCTGACTCTGGAAGGCTGATAAACACACACATTTTTGAGGTTGAGCTGATCCAGCTGGTCACAGTGGTCCTGATGCTGCATCAAGTTCTTTGAATAATGTCCATCTGTATCCTTGCATTCTGCACATCACAAGCCCACTATGGAATGCTATGGGAAATTCATGGAGGAACAGTCCATCAAATATTAATGATCTAGTTGAGCGATGTGGGTTTTCTTACTGTTTTTTTCCCCCTGGTATCTATGGTCACTGCCGCTCTAAGAGACTTCCCACAAGAAAAGAACCAAAGAGGTAAGAAGAAGGTAGACAGAGAAAAAAAAGGGCCAAGAAGGGTAAGGAAAAGGCTAGAAGGGTGTATGGCTGTTCAATAGTTTCTTTTGAGGGGCCAGAGCTTGGTTAGCTTCAGCGCAAGCAGGGTCTTGATACACGGGTCCCAAGGCTTGAACACAAACTTGTACACTGTTTGTGCCATTGTTTTTCCTCTTTCTCAACACTTCTTTCTGTTGTGTTGTCAGCCAGCGAAGTGGGATTCTATGCCCAGCGACAGAGATGAAAAGGCAAGGTGGTTTTCACTGACATTCGGCTTTCGGCTTTTTGCAGTCTCTGTGACAAACTAAGGCTGAGAACTTACTATAAGATTGAACTGATGCCGTTTGTAAAAGTCAATAGCTAAAACTATGTGCAAAATATTAACTTTATGGGAAGAAAATGAACAAAACTTTTTTTTCCTGGGAATAAAAAAGCCCTTGTGGCTAATTCAGTGAGAGGTCGATTTTAGATCATGTAAATCAGACAGCAGGACGACAAACAATAAAAAATAAAAAAGAGAAACCACAGGGCAAGATTTGAAACAAATGCACATATTCAAACCCTTATAAAAAAAAAAAAGACACACTATGATGGAAATATTGAAACTGCTCATCAATGGAGCCCTGTTCTCTGTCTTTGCCACAACCCTCGCAAAACCCCCCTGAAATACCAACACCCACCATCACAGCATAAGTGGAAGTGCAGGGTCAGCAGTGTCCCCTCCGGCCTTGCTGACCAACAGAGTCTAATAATCACCTTCCTTCTGTACTGTCAGACCTGCAACCGACGGATCCCTCGTCCTGCCTTCGCCCTCCATCTCCACGTATACTAGGGGCTTTACGGAGCAGCGGTGCTTCGATACATTAAAACTGCTGCCCCATGATCAAACGAGCAAATACCTCCCGGGTCAGCAAAGGGCTACCCCACGTCAGTTAACAATGCAGCATTTAAACATCAGTCGTATGCAAAGCGGCTGGTACACAGGGGAGGAGATGGGCGGCAGGAGAAAGCTGAGACGCAAGGCCTGGACTGGAGAGATAATGAGCGCCGGAGCACACAGGAGAACATCAGCAGCTATTTAACACTACCGTGTCAGCTCCTACACAGCTTTATGATGAAAATATAAGATGTGAGGCTCCATCTACATGCTAACAAGGACGAGCTAATGGTTGTGCGCATATTTATCTTGGCCAAAATGCAGACTCAATATTAATGCATTCGATTGTGGGTTAAACCAAAACATTTCCAGTTGCTTTGTAAATCTCAACTTGCAAAAATCCACCAAATTCTGACACATATAAGAAATTACTCATGTTTGGAAATAAATAATAATAATGATAATAATAATACCGCAACAGAAAACATTTTAACTTAGATACTGTAATGGTTTTTAGCATTAGCTAATTAAATCAGGCATGGAAGAATCACAGACAAATATTGTCAGTTCAAGAAGATGATTATTTCACATTAAGGCACACTTCTGACAGTACTGGCTGTCTGCACAAGGCTGCGAGGACGTAGGCCCCCACACGAAACACAATTCTAGGTCTACCCATGAATTCTAAGCTGCCATTCTGACCCATGTCTGTGGATGTGAGGCAAGTATACAGTCATCCCAATTAGAGCTGAAGGTCTACAGAACCACGAATGTATCTAGTTACCTAAAAAAACTAAATAACTGAAAATGTGTTATTCAATTTTTTACAAACAAGAGAGTCCATTTTTTTGTGTGAACAACTCTTTAATAATGAAGCTGAGGGGTGAGGATTTTTTTTTTTTTTTTTCTGGCTTATCCCTCTCTCCCTCTGCCTACTGCTTGGTTAACCGACTGACCTGCTGTCAAAGGAGCCTTTGTGAGTGCGCTTTGGCGGAAGGCCAATCAGATCCTCCGGCTTGTCTGTCTCAGAGAGGAAAATGGCGCCCCTGGTATGCCATCAGTGGCAGAAATGTGCAGACAGTCTGACTGCTGAGGCAGGCTTGGCTTGCTGTGGCCCTTCCAAAACTATGCTGGAGGAATTACCTGCCTGGCCCACGGCCAGAGAGGCTCGTTCTACAAGAGCCGGTGGTTATTTATCTATTTATTCACTTACACCTCATGCACACTGGCACTTTCAAAAACATTTCCACTCCTTAACATCCACTTCCACAGGTTCTGACAACATTCTCCTCTGAACTACACAGGTACATGGGATAAAAGCCTGTTCGAGGGTTTTAAGTCAGCAACAGTGAGTTATGACAAAAGGGCTGTTATTCCAGAGATCTGCATGGAAACATTTACACAGTGACTAGTAGGTTCAACCATATCACTTATCTTTTTTTCTCTTCAGCAAAGAAAGGTTAAACTTTTATCCACACCCATATAAATCGTCTAATGCCTGTCTAAGCTGAAAACCCCTCGTAAAGACCAGTATTTTGGCAATGAGAATGACACAAAATTATCAATGGTGCTTTGTCTGTTTTTTGCACTTTTGGAATGACTATAGTGACTTGTTTTCTTAATCAATATATTCAAATTACAAGAATGCTTAAAGTTTACAGTCATGTTATATATGATACAGTAGAGTTGTGAATATCCTGTAAAGGGTATATTTGGGTGTGACTGTGGAAACTCCCAAATGTAAAAACAAATCAAACACTGAAACGAACCCAAACACTACACAACAAGAATACAAGTTCTGACAAAGCCCTGGTTTACACTAAACAGAGATCACAACTTGCTCACTGTACAATCCCTGTTCATTTCCACTATGTAAAACCTGCCAGAGACAAATACAAGTGCTCAACAAAGTGCCACTTGTGACACATCATCTGAGGAAGCAAGTGTTTAGGCTCCTGCTTCAGAAACAAACTTCCGACAGCAGGAGATGATGAAACAGAGCAGATCCAAAATTATTCTCGCGCTCCTCAGAACCTGCTAAACCTGCTGCCGCCTGGAGCATGCCCCTCACCCTCCCCCTGAGTGAGACAGAGAAAGAAAGTAAGGGAAAGGAAAGGGCAAGGGAAACTAGAGAAAAGAAGGTAGAAAAAGAGTTGGATGGTGATTATTTAGAATTGTAAATTTCCACTGAGCAAACATGAGGCCCTCACATCATGTACCTGCTAATGCAACTGTAATGTCAGCAGTACGGTAAGTACATACAAACGGAAAGTCCATCTCTCTTGGACGATCCGTAAACACACACTTAGGTGTACACACGCAAGCATTTCCTCAAACACCGTGACATACTGTACAACCGCATTTCAAATGACACACTCAACAGATCATAAACCCCCACATGTTTAGACCCAAACAGAAACGGCACTCTTGGCAGTGCTCACGTGTGTCTGCGAGCTTGCGAGGTGGGGTGAGGAGGATAGTCGAGACTTGCTCATTTCACACTGTGAGGTGAGCCAGAGAGCAGTAACAGAATCTAGCCATAAAACATGGATGGAGGGGGGGGGGGGGGGGTGTGTGTGACTATAGCCCATGGTATATGGTGTATGTGTCCAACTGCTGCCTCCTAGCCTTTCTCACAGTTACCCATTATCATAACCCCTGTCTCTGTGGGCATGTCTGACACACAAGCTCCCTTTTAGGGTGGCTGCTCTCACCTCGCCCGGCCAAAACAGGTGGGAATGTAGTTTGAATGTAGATGAATATCAAATACAGAATTCTTTATAATTGATAATAAGCCCCTTGTGCTCCATTGAATAAATATTGTGGGCTTTTTTTTTTTCAATACAAACATTTATTTTAATTACTTTCCTGCCTTGGAACATAAAGATAAATATTTTGAATTATTCTGATCTTTAATGAACATTGTCATCGTCACTTTAAAGTCATGAGTCGACTGTCCTTGTTCAGTAGATTAAAGGCCACTTGACAACTAGTCATGGCCAAACACAGCAACGAACCTGAAAATGCTCACATTTACTAAAAAAAATAGCTTGTTGGTTTAAATCTGGCAGCATGGATCTCTTCATATTTTTTCCTGCAGAAGTTGGGGCCTTTTTGAATTTAACCCTTTCAACCCTGCAGCGTTATCAAAGTCTTGGGTTCTCAGGAGGGGGTCCACACCTCAAACGGTGCCACTGTCGACAGAAACAACCCTTATCCCCATCTTCCCCTTCATTTGGGTAAAGTGCATCAGCTCAAGCATCCCACGCAGGGAGAGGCAGTTTGATAGAGGGGAAAAAAGGAGCAGAGTGGGAGCTCATGGGAGGGAAGGAATGAGGAAAGTGAGGTAGATTTGACATAAGAGTTAAAGAGAGTAAGGGGAAAAGTTTTTAATAGCTGGACTGTCCTATCAGTGATCTACAATAGCTGGGCAGTTTCACAACATACCTAGGCAACACTTTTAGATCTTTTTTTTTTCGAAAGAATAAAAAAATTGGGTCATCAGATAGATCCAGAGGGCACTCGCTTGTCAAGTGTTCCAGTGACTGTGCCATTCTGAATCCGAAGCGGATTTCACGGGTTATTCTATTCTCGTCTGCAGGCCACAGTGGTGTGTAAAATGAGAGGGAATGCTATGTTTTGGGAAATCTAATTTGAGGCCCGTGTTTGTTTTCCTGGCCTTATTTTGCAACTGGGAGGCTGGCTCCAAAGAAGCACAACTCTGTCTTTTCCCCTAGTTTCACAACAACAATGTCCAACACCAACATCCAACAAAAACCCTTATACTCAATTGAGACAAGGACATTAAGCCGACATGGGCCTCTTCTGCTCCTCTCCCTTTGCTGGTCTCTCTCAGTTTCACCACAGAATTAAGCAGACAGTTAATTGGAAGGTTATTCACCGTGTCACAGGAACATATGCACATGTACGCACATATAGATGTATTTAAAAAACACAAATATTAGCAGCCATCTTTTGGCAGTTAATTGCGACGTGCTCCCTGTGGGAGGAGAGAGGGGTCCTCGGTCGATAATTAATCCTCGTTTGGAAAAGTAAATGACATTCATTAGCAGGGAATCGAGCCAAGTGCCATTATTTACATGGCAATAATCTGGAGCGTGCTGGTGGCGCTCTTTTAATGTTACAGAAATAACTCTGGGATAGGGGATGAGTACAGTTGCTTTCCTCCCTTTTTTCCATGTCTTCGCACCCAGGAACAATTAGGCCCAGGCGAACAGATGGGGACGCCTCTGAGTGAGAAAGCTCCTCTGAACAACTCTTCATCTCCTTCTTATCTCACTCCCTTATTCACATGCACTCAGGCATGTGTGTGCACACTCATACACACACACACACACACACACACACACACACACACACACACACACACACACACACACACACACACACACACACACACACACACACGCACACGCACACGCACACGCACACACACAAAGCCACACGGTGGAAATAAAGACAAATACACAAATCTGGGCATGCACACACAAATACACGCGTGCGCACACACACATTCGAGCACACAAGAGAGCAAACAAAGTACTGAGCATACTGAGCTAACTTTTAACATTAACTGTTGAAAGATGAGCCTTTTACAAGAGGCTACACCAGAACTTTGAAAATGTGGGCACATTGAAAACACGGAACTGAAACGGTAAACACACAAAAGCTGGCCTTACTGCAGATATTCATAGAGAAAAGGACACTGGCTTCCAATATTGATGAAAAGCAAGGTTTTAAATGGCAAATGTCAGCTCCTTTCTGCCAAGATATCTGTGTTTTTCTTAACATGTTTATTTTTTATGAGTGAAGTGTATATTTTAAAGTCGTAATTGAGAAAATGTCCTGTTCTTTGGTTACAACTGTAGGTATGTGTAGATATGTGTTATCACTGTTGAAGCTGGCATAATGATCAAAATGTTACATAATGGGCCATTTGTTGCTCAACCCTGAGATTTTCTACAATGGTACAAGCTTCTGCACAGTGTACAATGGACTGCTGAATGGAAAGCTATGAATGTAAAGACACAACAGACCTATCATCAATACCAATTGCAAAGAGTCAACAACTGTGGGCTTGTATTTTAATTTTTTTTTTTTTTAAGTTGTAATGGGAGGATGTATAGAAGAGAGAGGTGGTAGTCAGCTACTCATCTTTACTTTATATGATATAGAATCAGCTTTTGCTTGTATGACTTAAAATCTAATTCAATTCAAGTTATTTTTGACATGGACCTGAGTTTTTCCTAGTTTTCAATAATGTAGCTCTTCAAGACACAAAACACACTTTATTATTTACTGCAAATAGTTTAAGTTTAAACATTACAGTATAGTTATAGAGTGCAAGCTTAACATGGACTCCGGGGAGAGTTGATGCTAAGAGTAGCTGGTGACATGACAACAACAAATGGGAATCCAAATAAACAAACAACGTGCCCTAATTTAAGATAAAGCCAAAATGTGACTGAAACACTTTCATACTGCTACAGGGCATTTTTTGATGTAATATTGGATTATGGTCTGAATGAACATAGAGGACCCTTTGTTGCTCTTTTATGTCTTTACCTGGTGATTTATAAAGGAAGTGTGTTTGAATAATAGATTGGTGGAATTTGTGGAAAATTTGTGTCAAAGTCAAGTCAGTGTCATTTTACATTACAACACCCCTCACTTAATCTCTTTTCAGGATCATCATCCCTGCTGACCTGGATCCTGATTTCTGACTTTGTCCAATATCAGGCAGCAGGTCGCGGCCATGAAAACTAACACACCTGTTATTGTGTGACCTGTTACCCATCTTTGTCCTGCTAAGTACAATGATTAAGGTATCAGTCCTTGGGGAACTAGGTGACAAAAACAGAGGAGACAGAATTGAGCTTTAACATCGCCCCCTCACAGTTTCAGCATGCCCTTAGCCTTCACGGATATATGGGATATTCCAACCCCCCTCTGGTCATGATGCTTGACAGGGAGTGTTCCAGTCCAACCCCCTCCTTTACCTATAAGATTAGG
The DNA here is from genome assembly GCF_021018895.1 of Seriola aureovittata. Classification (NCBI taxonomy): domain Eukaryota; kingdom Metazoa; phylum Chordata; class Actinopteri; order Carangiformes; family Carangidae; genus Seriola; species Seriola aureovittata. Next base: position 11,252,535 of record NC_079384.1, read on the forward strand.
TAACATTATCTTGTGTTTGCTGACACCACAACGAAGCAGCCCGGAGCCTTGTAGGGCTTCTTCCTCGATCATATTCAGTTACATCGCCCAAATACTGGAACTCGTCAAAAAGACAAGGACTAAATATCCCTTCATTGACCCATTTTTCTCGCCGCTAAATCTTAATCCATCCCAAAACTAGTTAGTTTAATTGAAAAATAAACCATGTGTAGTTATAAAAACACCTAAACAAGGGCATTGGGCATGGTTATCTCAGAACTTTTTTAGATTTTTTCAGTAACTACTGAATTAATGAATGCGTAATTGTGTCTATTCTGTAAATGTAATGGTTATCTCCTATCTGTGACCAAACTTGAAATTAACTTGCCTTCTTTCTTCCCTTGACTCTGACCAGATGCCAGTTTGTTATTCTAGCTATTGGGAGGACTGCGGCCTAGTATGACCTTTCCTGAGCTTCCACGCGAAATTCGATAAAATCCAGGATGCCGGCCTCGCTAATTCGTTCGTCCAGCTCACCACACTTCCACGACCTCTTTTCCTTCAGCCACCCCCCACCAACCCCCAATCGATCTGCTTATCTCCTGAGATCAAAGGCTTGCACCGCCGTTGTACATTTAGCCTCGGCTGGGTCCTCCCACATCATGTCTAAATATTAATGATAATAAAGTCTCGCACCCATCCCTGTGTCAGGCAATTACATCCAACATTGATCCTCAGCTCTCTGCTCCAATTAGAACTCACCGCTCGTAATGCGTCCTGGCACATCAAAGGATAACAGCCATTGATCCACTCCTGGATCTTAACGTTTACCGTTAGGAGAGCAGGGGGGGGGATGTGGCATGGCAGTGGGGGGAAGCAATATTCTGACTAGAGAAGAGGAGGGGAGAGGAGAAATCATTTTATCCAGCCAGCCAGGTAAAGGAAGTGCTGAAACTCAGAGGGTGAGGCATGGCAGAGGGGGCTAAATAATAACGGACATTCTGACAGTTCAGAAGGTAACTAGCATCCGGAACCCGGGAGACACTCTTTCACAACAGTGTGGCTGCTATTGTAGTACAAAAACATGAACTCCATGTGAAAAAAAGCCACATTTAACAAGCAAAGGTTTTCATATATGCTGTGGTGCTGCGGTAACTGCCGACACCAGATCACCAAGAAGCGAGTGAAAAGTCCATTTGTGAGTTCAGCTCAGGGACGTTAAGTCCTACACTGTTGTCAAATTAACTGAGTCTTGACTTTTAGCATTAAACCTACTTCTAAATATCGATGACTGAACTACAACCAAACTTAATAAACAAGGAGGAAAAAATACTGATCAGCCAATACAATACAGGCCTCAGTGGGAGGCAAGAAAAGATTCAGTGAAACATGAGTTTTCATGTCACCTCCCACATCTATGTCTCTAGGCCAACTATCCTTGACAAGTGACCTTTCTGACATCTTAAAGTTTGAAGAAAGGGAAATATTTTAAACCAACATATAGCATAGACTACAATATACCATTCTACCGCAAACCACACTCAGAGAGAGAAACAGACACAACAACAGGGTAAAATCTGACCCAATGAGTCAATAGACAGCGACACGTTACCATTAAACCGGGGACATTCCTTGTACAAATGAAGCTAAACAATCCCAGTGTTGACACCATTATTTGACAGGGCTTGTTGTTATGGTCTTTCTCTGCTGGACTGATAGCTCTGATAGTCCTGGCCTGGGGCACGACCTCACAGCCGCCTTTGTCACAGAGCTGGAGGAAGGCTTGTCCATCGCTCGGGGCTACAATGATTCTCTTCATGGCACCATGATACACTGAAACACTGTGCAACTGGAATGCTACCCAACAATTTGTATATCTAAATTAATTGACTGACTGTGGCTGGCTTTTTGAGGCCAATCTGAAATATGTTTATAAATAAGTTTTGAGGGGAAAAAATGACCAATTTAATTAGTAACAATGTTGTAATAGCGCTGGCATTAGTCATCAATCCTGAAATACATATTAAATGTCTATTAATACCTGGATGGGGAATGGGGACTGTCGTCTTGATGTGCTGAGGTTCATTCAAAGGTCAGAATAGAGAAATTGTGTTAACTGCAACCACATTTATACCACTATGTAGTACTTTATGCACAATTAAGTGAATGGGTAACTAATGAGTGGCAAATGAGTAAATGTAAAAATTAGTAAGCTTGAGATATGTTGATAATGACCACCAATTTCTCAATTGAAAACTTTCCATTATCAACACAAAACAGATGTTGCATCACAAATCAAATAGTTTTAAAATTCTAAAAGTCAACCCAGTCATCTTCTAGGACTTAAGCAATTAATCATAAGCCATTTCTAAAAGTCTATAAACCCTTAACACCTTAAGTTTTCCTACAATATTCGTTTGTGTACAATATTCTTCCCTTTTCTCGACCCACTGTCCTCCGGCTGTGGTATCCCTCACTATTATACGCTTTGCTAACATGGTGCTTTGCTTCAACTCTGTACTTCGGCCTCTACCAAACGATGTAATTAAAGATTGGTGAAATGAAACCAGTGTTTAGAAATGGTTTATGTCAAGTCTGTTCTGAAATGCTATACCACAGGGAAACTTTTAGATGGGATGGGTGTGCATCAACATCTTGTTAAATAAAATACAGTCTTGGCCTGAAGAGAAAAACATCTAACCGACAGAGCCTCAGTGTGAGTCAGGTCAGGGGACGAAGGCTGTGTACAATAGTAATGCAACGGCAACTGCAGGAAAACATTTGTTGTTGGCTGAGATATCAGGCTCCTCACATGTGTGTGATACTCAGTGATGCATTCAGGTCAGCTGAGGAGAGTGAGGGGATCGGCGGGCTCCACAAACAGGCTGGGAAAGTGACACTAGGATGTTAGGCCAAGACATCAATGTCCTCACAACTTCCCTTTAACACTGAAGCAATGTTAGCCCTGGCGCCATCAGAATATGGGGTGGGGGTTAAAGTTTACACGATGGCTGACAGGATGTACCCATGTGACCCGGCAAACACTCAGAAAATAAACAAAGCAGCTCTACATTTAAGAGGCAATAGTTTTCAGGGCCTTCAGCGGTCACTTAGAAAGAATTGGATGTTTGTGTAGGGGTTAGCTTTGTTGCTACCAGGCTAAGATACAGGTCATGTACAATAGTTGTGATGCTTCAAATCTGCTGTGTTGTGTAATTTACAGTATGTCTCAGAAGCACAATGAGAGTTACTTCAAGTTCTGGCCATAAAGGTGCACAATGGTCAGAGGGGAGACTGCATGGCCTCTTGTTAAACCCAGTCCTGCATATAATCAAAGAAAAATAATTATCACAAATACTTTTTATAACTTTTTGCTAATATTATTTAGATCAATGTCTTGTAGATCAGGCTTGTGTTACTGTCCACAAAAGATTTGGCTGCAAAAAGTAGGAAGAAAAAAACAAATAAATAAAATAAATAAATAAAGACAAAAAAAAAAAATATATATATATATAATATATATATATATATATATATATGCTAAGTCTTCAGTGCCGTTCTATGAGCAAGGTTGTTCGAGCTGAGACAGATCACGATGGGATGATGTTGACCCTTGAGGTGCAAACTAAGATCTCTGTCGCCACAGGGACGTGAAGATCGTGGTGTGAGCGGGGAAGTCTTCTCTCCAACTGGCAGCAGGCCTGGCCTAGCACCAGGGTGCTCAGCCAACAGCTCCGCTCCTCTGTCAGACCCCCGCTCCTCCACCTCTTCCTCCACAGCCTCCTGGATGCCAGTCTGCCTGGCTGGTGTGGGCCAAACAAGCCCCAGCCATCGGGCCAAAGGGGCAACGGAACTGCTGCCAGCTGGGCCAGCACTTCACGGCCGAGCACCACTCTCCAAACAAACAGTGCAGTGGGCCACAAGCCACGGGCAACATGGAACCTGTCATTACCAGCCGTGCATGGCTGGTTCACTCCCCGAAACCCAAGCCAGGCCAAGGGCTTGAATATGTACTGCACTTGACTCTTAGCAAATTTCTCAGCCAGGGTACGTCATATCGTAAGAGAATTCCTTTCCAGAATCACACTAGATCATCAGTATGGTGTACGTGTCTATCAACCCCTTCCAAATTACGTTGACTTTTATTTTCAACGCTTCTTTAAGCAATAAGCAGAATTATTTTAAAGCCATGAATGACGAATTCAAGACGTTTACATATGAGCAAAAAACCTGAGAGTGGAAAGACAGTGCCTGCCAAACAGTCTCTTGGGATTAACTACATACCGTCTAATTATACAACATCTAGAAAACTTCCTATGGTCCCTGGGCTAAAATTGAATGCTACGGGCATTGGACCTCACTGGGGTTTTCTCCATTGATCAACGTTCTACAGGCTTTTGTGGCATAACTCTGCTTTGTCCTTACGATTTTGGCTACGACACATGATGGTTTGAGGCATCCATCATAAGAAAAAGCCTTTTCAACATCACTAAATATGAATCAGTCAGAGGGAGGACCGTTATGATTCAGTGTCCAACCATTGCTTTCACTGGAATGCACCACTGGGACAAAGGCATCTAGGGAGAGATTCGGAGTAACAAACAAAACAACCTGTGTCACAAATTGACTGTCAGTACTCTACACTGAGAGAAATAGTGTTTCAGTGAGTTTCGTGCCATAATTCAATCATCCACCTCCACAAAAAAGCATACAGCACATCTCAGCGGTCATGCCTGAGTAATTGCCGGAGCCTGCTAACTCAAATAACTATGGATTTGTCTCTGTCTGTTTTGTTTCTTTGTCACGTGCATTATCTCAGACATCCCTGACATTCTGTGGCAAAATCTCATTTTTCAAAACAACAGTGATGCCAAAGACATGTCCCAACAAAGACGGGCAGTGGCTAACATTAGCCAAATGTTAACACTGCCTAAACAGGCTGAGCCACAGGGTCCTTATAATTAGTCTTGGAAAAGTTTTTTAGAGAAACTCAGGGCCGTTCCGAAACCGTATTCTACCATTGAAACCTGCATTAAAATTGAAGGATCAAGTTACAGTTTTACTGACTTTTTTTTTCTTGTCAGTGCTACTACAAATAAATTGTAAAAACTGAAAAATACTGGGAAATATCAACAATTTTTTTTTTTAGGGCCTGGGAGGGCTATAGCATTGCAAGGCTGACATTAAGCCTATAGGTTGCCGCAGTGACAGTTTAAAATGATGGCGTCTTTGTTTGAACATCAGTCATTTTCTACAAGGTCAATGACCAAGCTGAGTTGGGTCAACAATACCCAACAACAGTTTGAAGTGATTTACTAACTATGATATCGGATCACAGTTTCCTTGAGACGATAAGATTTAGAGTCATCTACAGTGTTAGACATTATCAACTGAAAAAACACGGCAGAATTACAGAGTATTTTACTCGTTTGGATGGTTATTTTATACAGTGGAGATGAGTATATTGCTTCAAAAATTTAAAAAGGAATATCGCTTTGTACCGCTATTAACTAATGAAACTATTGAACTGAAACACAATGACAAGATGACTCAAGAACAAAGAGGCATAATTTTACTTTGCACTATGTCATCTCTTTGTTGTATTTCTTGTATTCTGTTAGCAGAAAGTCACATCAATTTTCATACGACAATAGAGGAATTCAAAAAAGATTGAAATTGAATTTTTGTATAACAGTAGACTGCATTGTGAGATTGGATTTCACAAATAAGATATTCAAAGCTGTGTTTTCAGTAGCAACTTGTCAAAACTGTTGTGTTTTACACATCATGGAATGCCCTTCACAGCACGCACCACCAAACCAAAGTAAGGGATGGGTGGGGTGACGGGGTCTGTCCTTTTGCCTTCCAGCCTTTGGGATAGAAAAAAACAAAATAAAATACAAAAAAAAATCTATTTTTGTGTTTAGTATAAAAGCACTCAAGGTTAGTAGCTTTTTGCTTAGAAAAGGGACCAATATGCTGTTGAAGTATTTTGACGGGAGCTCCTCTTAAATCCTGATGCCTACAAATGCCTTGCCTTTCAACCTTTTTGCTTCCTTGAAAAAAAAAAAGTGGTCCTCCTTTTATTGTTTTGCCCAGTGTGATAAAGGGGATCTTTTATGCCATCAAGAACATGGCAACAATGTACTGCCTTTGTTTCATTGCACCATCCTGGGGGTCTGTTAGGATGAGATACAGACAAACAGAGGCGCAGTAAATGATTGATGGGTTAGAAGAAAATATTAAAAAGAAAAAAAAACACTCAAAATTCAGCATTTGTAAATATTTCAAGCTCTTGCACCCTGCCAAAGAGAGATCTGAGAGGCAACAACAATAACAGCAAAAACTATACTTAACCATCTATCCTGATGCAAACACAACCTAGACAGCTGACTTATTTTGTTGAGACTATCACTGTTTCAAAAACTACTTGGATATCTTTGATAGGAATAAATCTGGAACCTTAAGCCCCATTGGACATACTCTCTTATTAGGTTACAGGCCGTAATAATTTGGATTAATGTAGTTCAAGAGAACATGGGACTGAGGTTTTCCCTTTCCACTGCTGAATGCCACTGCATGTTCTTATCCAACAAAATGGACAGTAGAAATGGTGAGAGGAAGAATTAAAAGAGAGCTGACTGAAAGTGCAGGGTCACTTTATTCTGGCAAGCAATGGAGCCCAAGAGCAGCTTATCATGGCAGAGGGATCCCATGTCCTCGCATGGTTAAAGATGGAACAGATGACATGTGCACGTGGGTATGGAGCCTACTGCAAAGATATAGGTTACAAAATAGCCCCTTTTCCTCCCTGACACACATACTGGGAGCCAGTAATGCTGTGGCATTCCACAATATTCCAGGCAGCTGTTGCATAGTATGCCAAGAAGTATGCACAATGGCTTGCTGGGAGGGAACAACAGTCAGAGAAGAGACAATGTGATAGATTCTAATTGCTTCAAAATGTCCTGAAGAAGGCCCCCTATTATCTATTTAAATCGGCTGATAATGGGAGGCTAGGAGGAGGAGGAGGAGATGGAGAAGGGGGAGGCGGGGTAGGAGGAGGGGAGGGGGGGGGGGAGTGCGACCTAGGCAGAGGGAGAAAGCTATCCTCTGCGCTGCTGTCGCCTCATTATTTTCCGTCTTGACGGACGCCCGCGCTCAACCCCTGGATGAATGGCCCTGTGCTGAATAAGTTATCGCCAGACACACAAAGGGAAGAGTGCGCTCCACAAACAACACAGCAGTACTGCAAAGCATGAATCTCTTTTTCCTCTCCTCCTCAGTCTTTTCGCCCCCCTCAAACCCCCCCACCCTTCCCCCTGCTCCCTCTAGACGAAAGGCAGGCCCTGCCACAGACTGAGATCTCACCTGTAATTTCTACAGAAGCTCACAGTAGGTGGGGGAAAAACGTAAGGGAGGATAGATACAGGCATCTATGTTTGCGGAAAAGATATATACCTCCATTCCTCCATTTTGTTTCATCTGTCCTTTTTGTTTGTGCAGCTCTTCAGTGATGACAGGGACCTCCTTTGGACAGCATCTGAAGATGTTTGAGAGGATGTTTTTTTGTTCCTCTTAAGACAAGGCCCGCAGCGTGATCAGTGAAAATGGTTTGGTTTCATCTGATGTTTATTTTGTTTCCTTTTCTGTTGTTTGGACTGCTGGGGCCTGGCATATCAAATCAGGATCACCTCTATACAATGCTCCCAAGAGGGGGTGCGTGAGAGGGTTCTCTATAGCTGCTAAACAGGAGCTAGAAATAATGACAACAGGAAAGAGTCCATTCCCCAATGGTTACAGCTACGGTTTGCTCTATGGCCGCCAATCCCTCTCCCTTGCTGTCACTCAAAAGTAGCAGTGGAACTTTTGGACAGGAGAGCCTCTTTCCCCTCTGACGGGGAAATCAGAGGGTGCCGTGGCCCGACAGGCGCTCTACGGCAGATCAAACAGGGCGGGTACCCTTGGAGTGACACCTGGAGCCACTTCAAGGGATGAGAGCGCCACTGATCTCCAGTCATCTCGTCAGAACGACAGTCTGTCAGGGTTAAAGGAGGGGGAAAAAAAGAAGCTCTATCAACTAGGATGGGATGAACGAGGTCGAACGAAGCATCACCTCAACGTCGTGGCTGGCTGACCCTAGAGCATTTGGGAAAGTGATGGTGCAAAAAGTGTTTTTTGTTGGAATGCTGAAGTTCAGCATCGATGCACAGTTCAGGGAGCAGGTGACAGCTATTTGTGCTGATACAGCAGGTTCACTCAAATTATGTATGCATATGTAGTTTTTGCTCGTTGTGCTTTGATTGCGGATGGCATCTATTTTAAAGTGAATTTAGAAATCATTCACACTTTAAGCTAGTTATGTTCAACTTTGACTTTCTTTTTTCTTTTTTTTTTTTTTTTTACATGACTTTGGTTTTAAAAAAAATCTGAAGAATTTCTTCACCACCACATTTTGAAATAATTACAATTCAACTATGTCCTGATCTATCAAAAAACAGAGGCCTGCCATGAGCCGGATGACAGAGAGAGGGAGATATGTTGGGAGAAAAAGGGGGCTTTGGCAGCCAGTTAAGCGAGTCAGTCCTCAACAGACAAATGCATCCCTTATATAAAACAACAACACGTCTTTGCCCTTGTCAACAATCCCTTCCTCTACAGCCCAGGCTTGTGTGTGTGTATATATTTTCCTTTCTGCAAAAAACATCCCATCAGCACTCTCTAATGGGCGAGGTGGAGGAAGAGAGAAAAAGACAGAGATAAAGCAGGAGGGAGAGTGAAAGAGAGAGTGAGAGAGAGAGGTGGCAGTGGTGCTTGTTTGGCTCAGGAGCAGTGAGTAATGAGGCTGAGGCGCACCCTGTCATTGTCCCAGCAGCAGCCTGTAGCCACAGACACACACACATAGACACACAAGAACATTAAAAAGTATTTCCTATCTACAAACATGGCAAAAAGTGCAGATTTTAAAGACACTTATCTGACATTCAAAACAAAAAACAAAAATAGCTTGATAAAAATAAAACTGTAGTTTAATAACAAAATGATTTCTTTATCATGTTCTCTTATAAAAAAGAGTCCCCTCACTATAAGATAACCCACTGTTACATACTTTCATAAGGGATGTATACATCTGCAATCTCCAATGGGAAAAATGTCATATGAATGTCAGAGGATTTCTCTAACTCTAATGTCACAAGTATGAGTTGTAGGAGAGTGGAGGTAAGAGTCTCAGTGTACTCATCACGTCCATGTCCATGGAAGAGCACGGACAGCAAATGTGTTCACTGTTCTGTACATACTATGTGGCCAGTAAGTGTACAGTGTGCATGATCAGAAGCATGATTGGCATAAATTTGCCTAAGAAACCTGTTTTCTTTCCTTACTAGATCAAATGGGCCTCAAAGCACAACAAGGTGTTCTGTACTACTTAGTTGTCCACCAAAGGTAAGAACTACCATCATTAACACCAAAAAAGTATATAAAAGTATATAAAAGTATAAGTAAATCTTCCTCCAGTAGGCTAATATGATATCCTTAATCCACTGAATTTCCCATAATGTGCATGCATGCACGTGCACACAGCAGCTGTGCTCATCTTGGTATGTATAAAGTTTAGATAGAGGTTGCGGAGTGGACAGATACAATCATGCATTTGCACTTTGCTCCTTTGCCAGAATTAAAACACAGAATGGACATAAAAAGCACAGAATGCTTCCCTGGAGGGGGCAGAAAGGCCAGGGATAGGACTGACCCAGAGGGATGCAGCAATATGGGGGCAGGGAGTAGGGGGTTGAGTGGGGTGGTAATGATGCCAGGCTGAACAAATTGCAAGGCAAAGGGAATGTTTTTAAATGTAGAACATGGAATTATCGTGGCAGCAACATGGAGAGGAGATCAGAGAGAGTGAGATCCACTGGGAGTGATCTGCCACTCTCGGGACAAAAAACACGAAGCTCGTCTATGGCTACTGTGATGAGTTCAGCTGTAATACAAAGTAAAATAGAATGTAAAATAGGGCAAACACGTCTTACACAATGTCATAGACATGGAGTATACACCAATATTCTGATGAAACAAAATAAGAGAAAAATAAAGGAATATGGATGATAAATGTAAACGCATGTTGCATGTAATGGTAGGTATATACATAGCTAGAACATAGTGCTGGAAAGCCTGACACTGTGCCACTGGACAGCCCAGTGTGTCCCTTCCTCTCTCCCCCTTCATTTTTCCTCTGCTCGTTTTGTCCTAAAACAGGGCAACACAAATAAATAAATAAATGAAAAGAGGAGAAAAAAAAAATTAAAAGGGGAGAAAGAAAAACATCTCAACTGCAATCTGTCCCATCTTTCAGCTTCAATTAAAAAAATCGAATCTTTTTGTTCAACTTCATAACAAGACTTCAAGAGGGCCCCAAGACTCCGATCCCACCACAGCTCACTGGGAGAGTTGAATTCCATTAATTATGTGACCTACATATTCCAGTAGTTAATATTCCAGAGAGTCGGATGGAGGGAGAGTATATGTTTGCCAATAATACAGAAGTGAGACGATACTTATAGATCGTAAGGAATCAAAAGTTCCCCTCTCCAGATGCTTCTCGGAGGCCATGCACTTTAGTCTCTGGGCTCATTACACTGTTTACAGGTTGGTTTATTGAGCCGAGCAAACAAGGACTCTCAGTTTCCTATGAATAACTTTTGATTTTCCCCATAGGCAAGGATGACTTGTACCTTTTCTTTTTCTGCCAATTAGTCATATGAATAGGTTAAATTTCCGTTTCAGTAAAAGATCAACATTATAACAGGATTCAAAGGGTTGTTCTTTGTTAACTCTACTATATTTGCACTGAACTTGCCACATGTAACTACTGTGTAAGATCAGAGAAATGAACCTAGCCACACATTAAGACAGCTTGTCAAAACACATCTCAAGAAAGGAAGTTAGTGTCTTGGTAACTCTGCGGGTGCATTAGCTTGTGAGCTACAGCATCATCTTCACCCGGCTCATGGGCTGATCTCTTAATCAGTGTCCAGAGTACGCATGAGTCCTCTTCTGAAGGCTGAGGCTGTGTCCATCCCGCCTGCCCGTCGCTACTGCCAGCTTCAGCCATGAATATGTAGCTGTTCTGTGGCTGGGAGCTTGCTTATGTTTTCTGTCTGATATCTAGGCCCCATTCCCATTTCAAAGGGAGGTCCACCCGGGGCCTTGACTTTTTGATCTGCCTGGCGACTGAGTCGACCACCTGCATGTGGGATCAGCTGCCAGCGAGAGCAGACAACCCCTCTGCTTCAAAATATACATCCTCCCCCCTTCGTCCTCGCTGCTTCATTGCCCTTCACTGTGCCCCCCTCCTTCCGTGAAGCTGCCGGGAACCCCAGTGGTCCTAACTGGGTCTGGAGCTGCATCCCATTCCCAACTGTTCTGACCGTGGTGGGTGAGATGCTTGAGATGTTGAGCATAGCAGCAGGAAAATGCACAGTACAGTCACAGGGCCATTTTGTATTTACGAGAAGCCATAGTGTCAAATGGAAAGAACAGATAGCCTACTTTATAAAAAGGTCTGTGGCTTCTGTAATCTGGGATAGCGATCCCGTGCTATCTGTACCAAACCCACATGTCTATCAAACTCCATCAAATTGAGGAGTAATTGAAGACCAATTAGTTGACAGGAGAACCACAGAATAAAGTTTAGATACTTACATTCTGTGACGCCAGAGAGTTCATCTAATATCTGTGAACCTGATCTAGTCTGGTCCTTGCGGTCCTAACCAAGCTTTAAACAAAATGATAATTATTTGATGATCACAGATATTAATATGATATCAGGATTGCCATTCTGCCTCATCGGGATCACAGTGCCTGTCATGGTATAATTAAAACCCAAAGGATTTCAGATGAGTGAATTAAAAATGAACTAAGAGTGGATGCTCTGGATGCCCACCACTAGAGCACTGACATCCACTATGTATGGAGAGATGACATGAGACAGAGTCTACGTCTCTGACACTGGTTAGGAACCTACAACCCAGCCAATCAATAACACCTATAAATAGTGTTTTATACTAATTATCCTCTTTGGCAAATGATGAGTTTCTCAGGCAGACATTTGTAAAGATTAATTTTCAAACAAAGCAACAGCTATTTGAGATGTGTGCGTTTCTGAATGTTTCTTACAATAAGTGATATTCACAGAGTCTTTAAGTTAATTTGCTTTCTTGAACCCTGACAGCTAGCATAATGAGTGTCTAATGGTTTCTCAGCTGGGGTGATATCCACCATGCCATAAAGGCACTTCAAGAAGAGGTGTGAGTTTAAAACAAAATACAACAACAATGAAAAAGGACACCATTTATCTTGGAACACACACTTACACACCTAAGTCTGCTTGTCTGGCATGGATCATGCTCACTACTACAGTTCAGCAGTAAAAAAAAAAAAAAAGATGTCTGAATCTCTGTGGTATTGATGTAAAACAATTGTCCAAAACTCTTGGCTTGAACAAAAACAAAACATTGGTTTTCAAATTTAGCTAATTGCTGCATTCCAACAAAAGGAACACCAACAAAATAATTAAAACAAAAAATGTAATATTCATGAACCAGTGCATGAATGACTATCTGTATCCATGTCTGGTTTGTGTCACAAGTGCAAAGATTACAAAAATAAAACAGAAGAGGTTTACTTCTCCCACGTAAGTATAAAAGTCCTTTACAAAATGTTCTATAGATGTTACAGAGAATGACAAAGCAAACACCCCCACCTCTTTCTCTACAGTGTAGAGAAACTCCAATTGCTCTGACATGGCACACAAATAAACAATTAATCAAAAGGCAGAAAACCAAGGGGGCCAAATAATTAAATGAGTGAGGAAATGAGGAAGAATTGCCTGAAAGCGGGTGGGGGTGGGATATCATTGAACCATCCTGAACTTACTTTTTGCTCTCAGTTCTCCATCTCTGGTTATAAATGACTTCAGATTTGACGTTTCCAGCCCACAGCCTTACAACAAAACACACTTTCTTTTATTCAAACAGTGAAGAAACGGAAAGAAAAAAAAAGACTTTTTGTTAAAGAAAGGAGGGGGGCGTATGTTGTGCTGCTCCTATCAAGCAGAAAGGCGGGTGGTAGTCGAAGAGGCTCGCAGCCGGGCCCCACTTTGGAAAGCTCTCATAAATCCTGATTTGAGCGGGGCGCTAACCAGAGGAGGTAAGGCACGTCAAGAGAGGGGGCTGGAGAGTGGAAGGGGGGGAGTGGCAGCTTGCCTCTTAAAATGCTACGTCTGATTAAGTCTTCCCATTAGGTGACAGCTGAACTTTAACATTAATATGATAATATTGAAATAAGTGTGTGTTATTTACTTCAGCTCCAGAGGGGGGCAGAGGGAAGAAGAGAAGGAAGGAGGAGGGAATGATGAATGATTTCTGGACAGCTCTGGGTGACAAGCCAGGCGAGTTGACCGCACCCCCCCCCCCACAATCCTCCTCCTTTTCCCATAATCAGACTTGACAAAATGGAGACATATGCAGAAATATTGGTTACAGTCGGCATCACAGCCCTTCTCAGGCCTTCCCTCTCTAGTAACTGCTGGCCGCCCTGTGAGCCGCCCTCCAAATTGTCTACGGGCACTGAAGCATCTATTTCAATTGGCACTTCCTTCCTGGCCCCAGGATTTTACATTTAGTCTGTGTCATTTACATATTACTCTTAATCAAAATCCACAGTGGGCGACAGGGAGAGGGGGAAAAAAAAAAAAACAAGAAAGAGGGAGCGAGAAACAAAACCGTGGCGTCACGGTTCAGGGGTAGGCACACAGGCACTTTATGAAATGGAGATGTGACAAGACATTACGGTATGTGTGTGTGTGCACGTTTGTGTGACTGCGTGCATGTGTGTATGTGTGTATTAGGAGGCAGTGCATTAGATAATGCAAGGACTACTGAAACATTTGCGTATGAATGCTCATGTTTGTGTGATTGTTGGGGTCTGCCTTGTGCATGATGTAGCAAGCAAGAGAGACAAAGAGTGCAAGTTGAATATGGGTTGTAATATGGGCTGGAAAACAAAGGCAGAGAGAAGACAAGAATGGAGACATGTACAGTACGCACTGGTCTTTTCTAGCTATTTCCTGCAGGATGCTATGCAGGGCTACTCTCTTCTCAGTCTACTCAGGCACTCAACAACAACACCACTGCGAGTAACAGAACAGCCGCTCACACCGTTTAGTTTGTTTGTTTGCTCAGACATACAGTAAGTGTGACATTGATGGGAACATTCAACCAATAAGAATTTATTAAAATCTGAATTAATGAAATTCTCAAAGAAAACATGACCTTCAAAATTATATGAGTTGATTATACTGCAGGAAAAATACCCAAACACCGCATCTAATCACAGATGCACCTTGTGCAGCAGTTGCTTGATAAATATCATCCAAATAAAATTCCACTGAAATAGACAAGATTAACTGGCCACAATTTTACTAGTGACTACAGGTGATGGACTGCAGTGTGTTCATTTGTTTATTTATCCAGCCCCGCCTGTGTAAAGCAATGCGGTAAAAGGAATGTGGCCAACAGCAACACAGTGTTTAAAGACCAATTACAAATGGAAACGAAAAAGTTGGAAAGTTTTGATCTAATTACAAACTTTATCAGATGGTGATGACTTGGAGCAAGCTCACAGCACTGTTCGAGCATGACACACACAGAGAGGTGCAGAAACAATGTCCCTACCTGCCTCTTACCTTCTCAGCATTCCGGTAAGGATGCGAGAACTCTTGCCCAGGTTGGCGTCTGTTTCTCTCAGCTGGGAAGACAGAAGCGGTGAAAGACAGGTTTTAGTTTCCATTCTGATCCAACATCTCTCAAGGTTATTAAACGCAGACTATGAAGACACTACAAAAGAATATTACTCCGTTGACTCCTGCTCTGACCACAAAATACACACAAGATATCGACATTTGAGCACCTCTGTATAAAAGTAAAAGACAGAGAAAGAAGGGAAAGTGATTTCTTTTTAAACCTTGCTCAGCGGCAAATTTGAAAAAGACACCTCTAAGATTTGACACTTTATCTTTCAACATAAAGTTGGTTGCAAGCCAGAGAGATGAATCAGAGACCCTTTGATTAGAAGCTTGCTTTTTTATCTTTAGGTTACTGGTTCACCTATCTAGAGACAGCCCCACACTAAGCCACCTTTCTAAACATATTTCTAGAGCTACTAGATCTACCGAGACAGAAATACATTTACATACTGTACATATTTACATTTACTTAGCCCCTCTACGCATAAAAAACAATGTTTACTTATTAATTTTAGGTCCCTATGTGTATAAACTACAGCCACCATGAGCTGATTTTTCTTGTAGATACAAATTCTCTGTAACTTCAAGGATTCCCACTTATTAGGACATGTTACTGTAATGGCCTTCTGCTTATCTTACTGCAGAACAAACATTAGAATTGTATGGCAAAAACAGTGAAAGGGGGCCTTTACTGTTGATCTACATTGCATACATAGGGGGTCCTTAAAGGCACACTTGAAATAATGATCATGGCTACCCAGGGCTAATTGCCTTGGACATTTTCCTTTTTCTTGCTCCATCGTCTCTCGTTTCTTTCTCTCAGCCTTTTTTTCTTCAGGGGTCATAGGAATGTTTTCATTCCACTCACTTTATCTGGTGTAGGGGCTTTCACAGTGAGGGGAATTGGCAGAGATTTTGCCAACAAGATGCGAGTGTGACTGCAAAAAAAAAAAAAAAAAAAAATGCTGACATTGCACTGAGTGAGCTGCCACTAGCGTCCACCTGTAGTCGCGTTTCTAAAGGATGATGGGGGAGTGTGGGCAAGAGTCATTGCAGAGAGTTTCTCTCCAAAGTCAGCAGGGGGTCACTCATCTTCATCTCTGTCTGAGATAATAACTGCTTTTCAACAGAGTCATTCTCACTCAGTATGTTTTCATCAGTTAAATACTGTTAGATCGTATTTTTTCCTTTTTTTAATTCCTCACTCTCACATCTTTTCCTCCAACCTCCCTGTTCTCTACCATCATTCCAGCATCACCCTCTTTCCTGTTTGTTCTGGCTCATCTTGCAGTCATCTCTCTTGCCTGCAATTCACCCTCTCTTCCCACCCCTCCTTTACAGCAACTTTCTTCCTCTTCTTCCGATCTTTCCTTCCTACCCTCTGGCAGCCTGGGCTGGTGCGATGCAGGTTGCCAGAGCCAAGGATACATGTGGTACAGGGTAGGAGGTGGGGGACCTGGGGTTTGGGCCCTCTGGCAAAGACAACAAGTCCTGCAGTTGCCTGATGTCTGACTCTACCCACAGATCTGTCCCCTAGATAGTTCACACTTTCTCCCAAAATACATCTCTCTCTGAATCATTCCTTCTTTTCAGTCCTCACCCTCTCTCCACTGCCTCTCACCAAATCGCATGCTTTCCTCCTTAACCTGAAATGGAGACCAACTGAAATTTCAGTGCAGCTGACTGTCTAAAATTAACTGTGTTAGCCTGTATGGGGATAAAGAGAGAAATGTGTTTCTCCTACCTTTTATTTTTCATGTACAGCTCCAAAAAAGAAAATTCTCCATAGACACCTAAGGTCATTCTCCAGGATTAAAATACATATACCACCATTATTATAAAATAAAGCTCATTTACATGAAAAATTCTAAAATAGTGTCTGATCCATATCCTTTCAACCTATCAAGTGCCAAAAGAGGGCATTCAAGAAAGAAAAAGGAAAAGGTTAAGCAGTGAGGATAAAAAAGCCCAAAAGTAAGATGTAATAATTTTTGAGCATTAAAATTTTTAAGCTTACTGAGCAAGATAAAGACGTGCCCTCAAACTACACAACTAATCCTCTTATATGAATAATCTGTGCTCTCAAATGACTAAACCATACCATCACAATACTTAATTGCCTTAAATGAATAGTATGAAGTTATCCTAACAGTTGGCATTAAAGTTATAGCTTGTTGTGGTCGGTTAGAGAAGAGAGGCAAAGCAGCAGGCTAGCAGCTATGTTGTCGGTGCGAGGTGCCGTCAAATGACTTAATACATGGTGCCTAATTTGTGGCTACAGATGGGTGATCACAAAACGCAAAGATCATGACATACAGAGAGAAGCTGTGCTACTGATCAAGAGAGAGGGGAGTGGACAAATTTAGTAATCTGAGAGGATGATTTAGCAGTGCAGGATATATTCATTTGGGGGTACAGATTAATAATTTGCGTACACAAATTGCACATTTTGTCTCCTGAAATGAGTAATTCCTACCCTCAAATCAATAATTTTATACACTTGAATTATTGATTCAAACATATAAATTACTCATTTTAAGGAACAATTATTAAAAACGTGCTCCCCTGCTACCTGTCGGGATGAGCTAGCCCGGCGAATGGTTAAATCACTCTGGGGCTTCAGAGTTGGAAGTATACTGCTTTGACCCAGTGTTGAAACCTTCCATTGACTTCTATTTGTACCATAAAAGCTAAACAAAAGGCCACACCTCCTGCTGAGCATAGGGGTTTGGGTTTGTTTGTGTGTGTGTGTGTGTGTGTGTGTGTGTGTGTGTGTGTGTGTGTGTGTGTGTGTGTGTGTGTGTACACATTTGTGTGTGTGTGTCTATGTTCCTGTGTTTTAGCATTTATGCTTTTTAACTCTATTTGCTCCCATCTTTTTAATGCAAAAGAGCTGCTAACCAGCCCTCCCACCCTGTGTCTTTATGTCTTTGCTTCTTTTTACTTTACTTTTGCCCCACAAACTGCCTTTAAAGGCCTATGTGTGTGTGTGTGTGTGTGTGTGTGTGTGTTGGGGGGGGGGGTGAGCAAAGAAGACTCATGGGCAGAAGGGAGAGAGAGAGAGAGAGAAAGCAAAAGAAAGAGAGCAGGTACTCTCAGTAGACACTGTGGACCGTTTTGAAAGGAGATGTTTGATTTCCTTTGAAATCGCCTGTGCGAGGCCCACTGCCATGTTGTGATCTTTAAACATTCTGCATTGAGGGGGCCGACAGGGCTGGGCCCCCTTCCTGTGTTTGGTCTTTTCTGTCTCTGCCTACCTGTCTGTTCGGCTGGCTGGATGTAAGGAGGGGCAGTGCGAAGGATTGGCAGGGTGAGGTGGGGGTTGGGGGTGGGGGGGGGGCTCTCTCTGAGGGAAAGCGAGAAGGAGAGAAGGAAACCGGAGAGGAGTGCTGAGAAGTAAAGGAAGGTAGGTGAGGAAGGATGGCAACCGGCAAAGTTAACCCCATTCAGGCGGGGAAAAATCCTGGAGAAATGTCTGTAGGTACCAACAATATGTAACCACGAGCATGCTCCTGTGTGATGTGGCAAAAAATGCTTGATATTTTATTATGTTAAAATTCAAACTGACTAAAAATATCTACTTAAATACAGAACAGTGCTATCAATAAATAAGCACATTAAGTACCTTGTCAACACCATTCTGCTGACATTTTGTGTGAACAAGCGTAAGCATACCCGCGACAGTGTGTGTCCCACTTTTGTGTGTGTAGACTTGCGTTTATGTGTTTACTTAGCAAACCATGCGGAAAGTGTTGAATGCTGTCAATGTTGTTAACCAGTTGTAACGCCTTTATAGTCTCACAAACACTTGTTAAAATAGACAGATGAGTGTGTGTGTGTGTGTGTGTGTGTGTGTGTGTGTGTGTGTGTGTGTGTGCAGGTGGCATGTGTGTACTCACTCTTTCTCTGGCTCTCTGGATCTTCTCACGGTCAGTGTGCAGGTTGGCAAGAATCTCCTGACCCACTTGCTCTGCAAGACGAGCAGACACAAAGTGAGGAAGAGGATATTATCAGCAAAATTAGGAGGGAAATCCATGAAAGTCATCTTGAAACAACTGGGTCGAAAAAAGAAGAGCCATAATACTTAAAACACTTGCAAACATTTAACTGTCACAGCTATATTGCTGGAATGTCCACAACAAGATGGCCTCTAATGATTTGTACTTCAAGTCACGTCACTATCCATCTTTATGTCTCTTTCAATTATGTCTCACCATCATGACTGAAGTGGAAATAATATGATATTTTTCACCTGGCTTTACTCAGTGAGCCTTTGTAATGCAAAGAGCAAACATTGTGAACATAGCCATAGTGTAATATTTTGTACGCTAACTGTACAGCGTACAGAGACAACACAGTCGAGAAGGAGCTTCAGGCGGGCACATAGTAGAATACTGTAGCTATGGGAAGTGTTTTTTAAAACTGTCTTAAAAAGCTGAAGTAAACACACATGAAGTCCTAGACAACAATACCCCAGCATCCAGCCTGCCAGTGGGGTCCACTCAGCCAATGCAATATTCATTAAGCCATTCTTTTTTAAATGCCTCTCGTCAGTTGTAGATGTAAACACATTAACGCACAGTTATAAAACATCCCTGACAAGGCACCTGACAAGCTTGTCAGTGGTCACTGTCATTTTCCTGTCCCTTGGGTTGGGGACGAAAAAGGAGCCAAAAACATAATAATAATAAGATAAACTAAATAAGTCGCACCCTCCCGCCCCCCTTCCAAAGAAACCCACTGCTGCCATCAATGTAACCATACTGCTACAGCATTAGCGTTTAAAAATGAGGGAGGCAGAGGATGAATCAGGAAAAAAAGGAAAAGAAGTGAAGAATCTTTGCATGGATCAAAGACAGGCTTTCAAGCGCACCAAACAAATCCGGAATAAACAACGCAGTTGCTGACTGTATTACACTACACAGGTGCCGCACACCAAAGGGCCCACGTGCTGAGCGCCTGTTTGGGGGGAGCAGTGTAAAAATGGGCTACATCTGGCAGCTAAACAAGAGGGGAGAGAGAGAGAGAAATAGAGAGAAAGATAGAGAGAGAGAGAGAGAGACAGAGAAGGGGGATCAGGGAGAAGTAGAAAAAAGAGAAAGCACTGTCAAATGAACGACATTCGTCTCCCATTCATCCCATCCTACCCCCCTACACTGTAACTGACTCAAATGTGTCTCTTCCTGCCTTCATTAATTTCTAATCTGGGACGAGACAGATTGAAGGATACCCAGATTAAACAGTGCAGTCAGACAGTCACATGTGACAAATAGGGCAGATTAAAAGACTGAGTGCAGGTATTAATAACCATAAAAATACAAGCCCTCCCCCGTCCCCATTGGAGAAGAACAAGGGATAAACAGAGAGGGAGTTGTAGCGGAAATCTTCTGTTAAAGAGACAAATAAGCACATCTATCCATCTCTGTCAGGGTTGTGGCTTTCTTTTCCAAATAAATGACTGTGACAAGCACTGCAGCAGCAGTTTTTGTTTTTTGGCAAGTGCATTATTGGAAAGGTTTGCAAAGTGTAAAAAGATGGATGAGGCAGTAAAAGAAAAGGCCTCCAAAGACAATAAGATAATCTTAGTCTAAGTACTGAGCAATCATTACACACATTATGTTAAGGTATGTGCTGCAAGACAATCATGGTTTCATGAACATTTAGGTAAACAAAAAAAAGAAAAGAAAAGAAATGAGGAAGAGAAATGATGAAAAGCCTTTGCAATGAGCTCCCTTTCAATCGGAATGGCAGTGGATTCAGGTTTCTGCCGACTGTAGGGCACTGGAGAGAGCACAGTGCTGGTGCTGGCTAAAGAATGATGTGAAACCAAGGTTTTCAATAGAACTCTGTAAGTACAACCATCTATTACTTTATGTTTTCGATGCTGAGTATTTGTACAGACTGTCTTCATGCAAATGGTTGCCCTTGACAAATCTTAACAGCTGCTGAAGAAAAATTTGGACAAAATGAATTTGTTAATACTTAGAGTAAGTCTTTTTGATTAAAACCACAACATTTTTTTTAAGCCTTTGCAGAAGAGAGCTACAATATACAACCTTGATTTAGAGGGAGACCTCTCTGCACTCTGTAGAGAAAAAGGGCACATTCACCGGAGCAGAAACAACAGTGAAGTGGAATTACACAAGATGACAAGCAAATTCTAGCAATCTAAAATTATTATAGGTTAATGGAACTACATTGAAGACGCCCTATCTGCTCAATACTGCTATTTTCTTTGGACATCCATGGTGAGAGGAAAGTAAAATCATTTGCAGTTGACAGAATCAACTCTTGAACTGACTGACTAAAAAAAAAGTTTCATCATAGCTTGATAAGACAAACATTTTCCTTGGCTGTGTGGCCACAGAGGTCTCTTCTCAGCTCTCAAAATCTCTCATCGTCCCTCTCTGGGTTTCCCCCAAAACAGTCAGACATTAGAGTTGTACATAACTCCCGAAGGAATGTATGGCGTTTGTTGTCTTTATCATGCATCTTCGCTTGCATTACTCATTCTCTGGCATGTATCTACATTTCCATTCATCTTATTTAAGTCCTGCTGTCCAGCGGTCTGTGTAAAACTTCATTACTGGGAAAGAAAACTTGTTGGGCAACACATGGCGCAAAATACTGAGTTAAAAACAATAATGTAATGTAGAAGAATAATGAAAGGCTCCACAAGTAACAATCTACAGGCTGACAGGCTTTCCTTCATCATCATATACTTGATGCAGACAAGCCTTCAACGCTACAACTGTCAATAACTGTTCAGAAATACAGTGAACTGGTCTCCTTCTGGGAACGTTTGCTAATCGCTGACCTTAAATTGCATGTTGGCTTGTATGACTCTGATTTTACATATAACATATTCAGGTTTGTGCAGTATTCTTAACTGCAGAAAAATAAAGACAATACAGAATGTATGACCAGGACAAAAATATAGGGGATATTAAAAATGTACAGTTGATAAAAACAATGCAGGAGAGGGGAAAAGACTTAGTGTTAAAGTCCCTGACTTGTTGCTCGTTAGTGTGTAAAATATTCCCCTCCTGTTTAAACAGCTATTAACAATTTAAATAACCCTGGCCCAGAGGCCTTGCTCTGACTCACTTGTTAAAGATCCCCATCCCCAAAGGTCCATTTAACAAGCCCATTATTCCATTACATTACACTCACACCAGCACCAGAGAGCCTTAATTTAACTCATTCCTCTAATGTAACTGTAGAAAAGGATTAGTATAGAAAAATTGAAGGCTCAAATTAAAGAGGGAAATAATGTCTGGACTAGGAATTCTTTCCTTTAAATCCATGGTCACACTATTGACATAGCACAGTTCAGATCTATTTTATCTCAGCTCGACACGTCACAGTGCTGTTAATAATGATAAGGTAGTCGGAAAATATATTTACTGGACAATTAACTTTACTAGTACATGAAGTAATGTAATCTGTAATGCTAGAACAAGCACCATAAAATGAGCTTAACAGAGATGGAATGAAACATTTCTCTCTACTTTGACTCTTAAATAGAGCTACTGCGATTACTTGATCAACTGAAAAATAATCAGCTATAGACAACTTTGATAATCAATTCATCTTTTAAGTTATTTTTCCAGGCAAAAATGCCAAACTTTCCCAGTCCCAGCTTACATACCTGTGAGGATTTTCTGCTTTTCTCAGTCTTAGTTCTTATTTTAAAAGGTTGGTCAGACATATAAGCAATATCAATCATTTTAAGGCTTTTGGAACTTTTCATATTTTCTGACATTTTACAGACCTAATAATTAATTGGCAGATTAATCAATAATGACAATAATCTGTGGTTGCAGTCTTACTTTTGAACACTTCAAACAACAGAAAGGTTCACTTATTTTCTCCATAAAGAAAAGGCTCAATTAATCATTTATAATTCTGTGTAAAATGTAAATACCATGAAGAGGCCATGTCCACGAGGCCTGGCTCTCGACAATATGGTACAATCCAAACCTGTCCAGCCCTCAACTTTCTCCAGTCTGTGGACACATTTAATTGGAGGCATCATCTATTTTACAGGAGCTGTTTCAGAGCAGTTACACAGTGTCTCAGAGCCCCTGTCTTTCTTTCTGTGTTGCGTTTTTTGCCTTGCTCCCTCTGTCCCCAGAGCTGAAAGGGTACAAGACCTGACAGTGGTGTGCTCTGAGGCTCAGCACAGCTCCTTTTCATTAAGCAGTTGAGACCACTTTTTGAAGGTTACCACACACACTTATATCCGGACACAAGCCACACACTCCAACAAACGGGGTATGGAAGCCCATGGGAGGGTTGAGGGGAAGTAAGGAGGAGCCAGATAAATGTTAGACCATACATTTTCTCTTTCTCTATCTCTCTCATACACACACATACACACACACACACACACACACACACACATACATACATACACATACACATACACAGTGCACCAGTCAACTTATATACCTGTGACTCCCAGGTGAATAAAGTTACCTGCCTTTGTACACTTCCAGAGAAGCTTTTTTTTTTTTTTTAAGGACTTCTCAAGTCTACAACTGCCTGGTGACACACTTTCATCACCTCCATCAAAGTTGTACCCACACTGGGATGTATTTGTAATGCTGAGCCCACAGGCCATGAGGCTAGCGCCTTCGCACTGAGCTATAGCTCAAAATAAAGAGGTGCCAACTGCTGGGTCACAGGGGGGGCATCAAGCATCTGGGGAGTCAGTGATGCTATGACAGCTTACTTATGATAATATCAACAAACAGTAACTGCTACTTCACAGGATGGGTAATGAAGGATTTCAAAAAGAGTCAGTATGATTCAGAGGAAGTGCATTGTCTTTAAAATTTTCATTCCACCCTGTGTGTTGCACATTGATTCAGCAGCACACTGTATAGGCAGCGTACCCTTTCAGAGCAAGAGAGGAACTGGCCTGTTCTTTCAAGAGTCTAAGCACTTAAAAGGCCCAAAACAAGTAATATTCTGGGCAGGGTGAAGCTGGGCCATCCCAGTCCACCCTGACTTAGCCCATGCGTTGGCCCTTCCCCTTGCATGAGTATGAGTTGTGGTGGGCAGTCAGGGTGGATTTCTGGGGCCTTTCTTCACTCCGCCAGGCTCTGTTTTATTCATCGCCTGCGCCCTGACCCCGCAGAGCTCCTGTTCTGACAAATCACTTCTGATTAAGACAGATCTCTGTTAGTCAGCCACTCAACTTGGCCTATTCATCATTCCACAGAAAATATTCCTCTCTCCTCCCCCATCCCTCCTCCTCCCGGCTCGTTTGCCTGTCCGTCAGACCGAAGCAAGGCGCAAAAGAAATTTCCGCTGCTGTTTTAAATGGCTGATTATAGACAATTGGTGGATGGAGACACGTAAGAGCGTCTTATGGGTGATAAGACGCAGGTTTAATGGGTATAAATGACCAGGCCTGTAGGAGACCAGCTGGTAATAGAACCATTTGTTTAAAGCTGAACCAGCGTGGAGAGAACTGAAAGCTGTATTTTCCCTCTATTTGAGCTCCCCCTCCTCTTTTCCCTTCACCTCAGCCTCAAAGTCAAATTCTCAGATCACCAGATTTACATTTTCTTTTAAACAGCAGAGTCCCCTTCACCCTCATTCAATGAGAATTGATGAGGCTCGGAAAGGAATAGCTTGTTTTACATTTATGAAATAAGCCATGTCCCTGTGGACACAGCTGCAGATACTCTGCCACTCATACATTACATTGTTTTCCATGGGTTAGTAACAATGAAAACAGAATATTTACTGTAAGTCTACCAATACAGTCAGATGTCTAAGAGCATTCATATGCAAAGTTTTGCCATAATAAACAACCGCTAAAATTTCTAACAAACCAGATTAAATTAACCTGAACGACAACCCTGCTGGTGGCAGAGGGCTGAGAAGCAGGAGGGGTGAGGAGAGAATGAGGGTTCCTACGAGCAAATTGCCTGGACTTAATCAACCAGTCTTACTGAACCATCCAAATGAAAACTAATGGACTTGGGTGCTTGCTGTGATTGCACCACAAGCAACAATGTGTGGGCAGGAGCATTGCTTTCTGAGGTCTTCAATTAAAAAACAGGGAATTTCTACAGACCGCTGGTCAGCCTACACACCTATTCTACGTGTATCCCGATTGGTCAATTGTGAAGCTGAAAGAGAGCGGACTTATTAATTCCATTTCCAGTGCTGGGAAAATGGTTTTTTATGTGTTGATTAAACTTGGTCAAAGTCGTAAAAAATGTATGAAGTGTAGAATTAAAACTCATATTCGAATGAGCTAATTTGCGTATGCATTATTCATTATGGTGACATTTGTGTCACACAATTGTGCTGGCCACATTGCAACTAATATATAAAAAAGTACATGAATAAAAAAAAGAAACAAATATAACAAACACTAGTACATCAAACTTTATTCAACCACAGTCAGCCTAAATAATTAGAGTTTAAGTGCTTTACTCTACAACTTAAATAATTTGATTTTATTAACAACTGAGTGGCCATATAAAAGATGGTGCCACATGAACATTGTAAAAACATAATGACCAAGTCTGAACCGAAGGTCAAAGTTAAATACAAAAAAATACAAAAGACACCAGCCCAGGAATAATTAAACAGAAACACATTCTGTTTAACATGGAAGACAAACACACTGAGTGAATTTCAACTCGACGAATGATGCCAAAATTAGGGAGAACACAACATGTCAGTTGGTCCTAATCAAACAAAACATCTGATTTAATAACCCCTGGTGGAACTGACTGAGGAGAAAACTTTGCCAGTTTGTCGGAAATGGACTCAGGGAGGGATGTATGGAGGAGGAGGGAAGAAGAAAGAGAAAACTTGACGTTGCTCTGGTTCGTTTTCAACAGTTTAGGAGCGTTAATCATCACATTACTGTTGATTAAAGGCTTTTACGTCTCTAATCAGAAAGTTGACAGGCAGATCAAAGAGCAAAACACAAATTTCTTGCCTTTTAATTATCTGTACAACACCACACCTCGGGCAGCTCTTCCCTGCCTATCTCCTCAAACTCAGTGAAAGACTGCGAAGGGAGATCTAACACTCTACAACAGTTCATTATCCAATAAAATGGGAGATGGGGGAGAGAAAATACACACGCCGACACACACAGCCTCACACACCGGCACACAAAGCTTTAAGGCTTTATGATTATTGAAGACCTGGGGGAGGCCTGCAGTCTTCTTCATTAACATGTCCCGAATTGGAACATCTTAATTATGTTTGTCAAAATCGGACTTGGCGTCAAGCTCATTTGCATGTTTTGACAATGCCAGTTGGGAGCCTCCGCTCTATTTTTCTTCAGAATGCTAGGAGTGCTAGAGTATTTAACACTTTTCAACACCTACTGATAATAGGTTCGTGTTGCTAAATGAATGAAATAATTTGTTAAATGTGCTTTGTTAGATTCGCCCACCCAGCCCCACTGTTTGTGAGTTAAAGTTAGAACTGATGCAAACACAGTCACGTAGACACAAAGGAGCTTCTAGACTGTCTTGATCAACGCTTGATCACCACTCCTGTTCAAACTGATGGGGATGTGACGCCTTCTGCAGCCTGACTGTTCCTGCCCAGCTGTTACCTGTCAAGTGATTTGGACATGAAAAGTCCAACCTACTTTGGGAAAAAAATTCGGCATCGCTTTGGAGGTTCTCAAAAGTTCTACGTGTACCTTAGTTCATTCGGCGCTAGAACAGATTGCTACCTGATTCATGATCACGTCTTATGTGAATGAAAGAAAGCTATAGATCACTCTCTCCCTTCCCCCATTAACAGCTCCCTAAATCAATCCTCGTTACGTCAATGATATGTAAAACAAGCATGGTCGAAAACAAACAAACAATCTGTGGGGACACAGGTCTGTCGGCAGCAATTTAGAAATGGAGAAAAAGGAGGGCATGAAAGCGAGACATCAAACATTAGCCTGAATGGAAGGCGCAAGCCATTAGAAGTGGTTGCACTGACAGGATCTGACAGTTGGAAACACTTAAAGATTATTTTCTTCAAACTTCGAATTCATTAATACTCATGAGCTGAGGAAGGGCTCCCAAAACACCGCCAAAAGAAGGAGAGGGCTGTGCTAAATGTTGAAGCTAGCTGTCGAGTGATGGTGTTGCACCAAGGAGGTCGGTTCGGTCTCTGTGAATGAAGCTCATTTTCTTGGTACCAATTAGCACTGTGACGACATTTTTTAACCCATATGGTAACCACTGTCGGCATATTTATATAATACAGTAGGGGACATTTTGGCTGAATTCTCTGTGATAACCATTTCCAAATAAGTGATAAAAATAATAGATTCATGCTGAGAAATGGTTTAAAATCTTTCTGATCACTCTTCTCTTAATTGCCGCCACAACCCCAGATGTCAGGCATTAAATTGGTGAGTAACCACAAGTGATAGGAATGATGACTTCAGCTACGCATTAAAGACAGAGATTGTAAAAACCATAATTTCACTTTTAAGTTAAAGGAAGAACGGCTTGTTACACTTCCCTATGTATGTATGAAAATAAAATATTAATCTTCTATTTGTCTCGTGTGGAGGAACTGAATATAAAACACTTCTTTCTTGTATTATTGTATAACATTTCATGACTGCATTGGTGGCATGCATTAAATTGTTTTAGCATTTCACTCAAACAGACACAGTTGCTCTCTTATGTGCAGACGATACATCAAATTCTCTTTAGCAAATCTAAGGTGCTCTGACAATTTCGTCGGAGGAAGCAACAGTGCAGCCTGTTAACAGAACACTGCGTCATTGTGGCTGCTGTGACAGACAGCACAAACACAAGTTTGTGTTGTACTTTGGAGTAATACCACCGCACTTCCCTGCTCTGGTTAAAGGAAAATAATACTTCTATTATAGGGGGAATACGAGGCACAGAGGGGACTCAGAAAAGAGAGACACATCATGCGCGTCATTTAACAATGACCGGGGCCACGGAGTTGAAGGCAGATTATTGTCAGCTGCCACTGTGAATACACATAACATGGCACGACATGTGAGGGCATGTCAAAGCTCTTGTTTACAGTGTACATTGTTTATTTGTGCTTACGTTCCATTGTTCCTGAACAACATCTAGTAATTTACAAGCAACGGTTTTGACGAATTCAGTACTTCAGGCATTTTCAATGACTCATCTTGGAAAGTTATTGCAAATTTTGTACAAGATTTTACTTAGGATATAAAAGTGCAGTACATTAGATATGACCTCAGTGATTACCACTGAGGATAACTGTGATTATGGCCGTACACAAGCACTAACAGCAAACAATATCCTACTGCAAACCTAAAGACTGATATTCTGAATAACACACTGCCCTGCAAAATCTCATTACTTGAAACCCAAAAGCTTACAGAAAGAACACTCCATTCTATCAGGCTCATCTGACCAGCTGACATAGAGGGAACAACACATGTGTTGGCTTCCTGAATTTGTCTGTTAACTGACATAAATGTAGTATAACACTGTGCATCACTGCTGGGGTGACAAGGTGTCTCCTTTTCCTCATCATTAACTAAAACAGACCCAAGTGAATACCCAACACACCTGCCACCATCCTCCACACTAATGAAGCATATCTAAGTTTTAAGACATGGCAGAACTAATTTAATCTACCTTCTAAGGGGCCTTAGCACCATCAAATTAATTATTCATAAAGGACATGATATAATAACTCAACTGTCAACTAAGTAGCTGGTCTATTTTTTTAACCTCCCCCTGCCTGTCGTTCTCTTTTGTCTTGGACTCTCTTTCTTTTAAAGAAAATCCTTCGCCTTTAATCTATAACTAAGTAATACACGTTGTCATTAGCTGTTGAACAAAATAATTTTCTTTCTTTTTGTTTTTTTTGAAGTTTGTCAATGAAGGTGACAATGAGGTAGGGGGGAGTTTCTACGATTGGCACGGCTCCCTGTGGGTTTTACAGTACGCTGATGGGGCCAGCTTCACCGCGGAGAAAAAAGAAAGACACAAAGAGAGAGTCATCAAGTCTGTAATAACACAACCTTAGATACCTTTTATTTCCCCCTCATGAATAATGTATGCCATCTGCCCAAGCAAATCTTGCCATAATGTTGCTTAGACAGGTTGGCCACCAGGAGGTGGGACAAAATTTCTTTTACACACAGTGGTTCTTTTAGCCAGGTGTCATTTTCTCTTCAGGGGTAGGATGATGGTATGCGACCCTGTCATGAGTGACAGGAACAGCAGCAGCCTGCCAATGCAACAACACCCTATAGTGAGAAACTAATACTAATATGCTGATTCTTCATATAAGTATGTGGACCCTCTGTGCAAATCAGCATGTGGTCCACACAGCCAGGCAACCAAAAAGAAAAATAACCACCAACAACTCTAATGCTTTCAGTGTATCTATTGTGACAGAGAGTATGCGTGCGCAAGTACAATCTTTGAACACTAGGTGCTACAAGATCAAGCAATGCCACAGAACACTTGTATATACATAATGTATTTGCACCTCTGCCCCATAAACACCCATGCAGACGCACAAACACACCACATCACTGTAACTCTCTGCAACTGGACAAAAGAGAAGATATGCTTTTAAGAATATTAGGCAGAAGGGACATGGTCACAAGATATTTACATCATATTAGATGGCAACATTTTTGGATAGACCAGCATGTGGTAGTAGACACAGCAAGCAACCACAGAACAGTTGCTCAGTCTCTCACATTAATAACTCATTTGAAATGAGCGTGTGACAGCCAAAGCTCTATCATGCCTGTTGCCATGGCTCATCTATGTACGGCCTGTGTTGGAGTTACAAATGTAGTTACATAGACGGCCATTGAAGTGGCTGGTGCTCCAAATTGAATCAAGTACATAAAGTTGCACAAAGTTTTTTTTAAACACTAGTGGGCAGAGAGAAAATGACAGCTCTCATATACTGTATGTAAACACAGATCAACATTAATTTACCATCTGTTGATACCATTTAAAAAATCCAGTATTTGGGTCTAGTTTGGTCCACTAACTCCCAGTGTTTGTAGCTTTATCTTTTCTTGTCTTTATCCGTTTGTTTAAATAGCTGCCTACAGTTTGACGTGAGGGGAAGATGAGAGCGGTGAGAGTCAACACTTCAGTTTACGTGCAGGCCACAGAAGAAAAACAATTAGGTGAACCCAGGCTATGAGCAAAAACTCGATCGCACACCAAATCATCTGATTTAGTGTTAATGCAAAAATATTGTTGATTGCAGGATTAAAAGCACCCTGATTTTCATGCTATTCTTGTGATCGACAGTTGGTGATGCACAAAGACGTAAAGCAAGGAACCAACAAAGATTATATTTCTTAAAAATATCTACAGGGTACTTTCCATTTGAGTACATACAATTTTATGAAACTAGCAATGTTTCCTTTTTGAAAGTGCAATGACAACTACAGTATATGGGCTTACGATTTTGTTAGTCTACATGGGAATATTTAGGGCATAGAGTGGAAATTAGCACACTGTAATTTTGACTACTCTAATTTAAAGTGATCTCTCAAGAACATATGTGGAACACATTTTATATAAAATAACTTTTCTTTGACAACTTCAACAACCGCAAGAAAATTAAACTGAACAGGAGATTGAAGTGCAAGTACATTGAAAATGTGATGAAAAGTATTCCATGGCTCCCAAGTGTTTTTATTGTGTAAAATCTCTCATCTCAGAGGGTTGTCAATGGCCAGCAATCATAAGATTAAGTGGAGAAAAGAGTGGAAAGTAAAAGCATTCATGAAAAGCAAAGCTTAACAGAATAGTGGGTATTTTAAATGTGAACAGCATTTTGAATAGAATGAATAACCATCAAATACTGATGGATTTTTAGGTGCATATGAAAAGTTGTATAGGTTTGTCAATGACACAATAAGTGCAAAAGACAAACCAATTCAATTGGCACTACATCTCCAGCAAACACAATATGCATTGGAGACAGGCTATGATACAGTGCAGCCATTAGAATGGCAATATGGGCTGTGACAGCGGGCAGCCTTCGCATGCTCCATCCCCTGATTGTAATTGAGGCCGACGCGTGACAGCCCCCCGTGTGCCCTCTCTGCAGTGGCCCTGGAGCACAGGGCGTGCTGACAGAAGAGGAATCGGAGACAGTGGCACAGGGTCCTGGCCTGGCACGGCCATGGCATGGTACCCTTAGGGGCACTGACCCTCCCCCTCTCAACCCGCCGCAACTTTTGCTGCCTCACCTCTGTCACCAGGCATCTCGGAGGCTAACGAGAGGGCACCCGAGACTGCTTAACAATTCTACCACATCCGTTGGCTGGTATGCAAGCAGCTCTTTTTTCCTCTCTTCCGTCAGTGTTCCTCTCCCCCTGCTCTGAGACCTTTAGTGAAATAAGTGTCAGCCTGAGGAGACAGGCACTCATCAACACTCCATACCTGGGAGGTATATTAATGCTGTGATGGTTTCCTGGAGGAGGGAAGAAAAAAAGCTTTGTCCTCATAGAGAGAGATAAAGGACGAAGGCTTGGACAACTTTTGAGGATGTTAACTTTGGCAGTGTTTATGTGGATATAATGTGAAAGGTATAAAAGCACAAGGCAGAAGCACTGACAGAAAATGATCTCATGTATAGCAGTATCCCTAAAGACACTGGGAATACTGATACTTGGCCATGTGTTTCTAAAAGAAGCTATATTTACCTAAAGTTTCTCTTGATCAATAACTGAGATAGATAGGAATAACATGATGTTGGAGAGAGAGCATGGGAGTTTCAGGGAGAGAACAAGTGTGAGAAAAAAAAAAAAAGCGCTAGTTTCTCTGTGCAGATCCTCCCCACCAGGATCCAAGTTACAAATGAAACTTCACTTCCACAACAAGTGGAGCTGGAAGCCTACAGGGGCCTTCTGGTATCCAGTCGGAGATACATAATTAAAGGAACACGGAGAGGGAGCATGTTATTACCAATGTTTTCATTAGACCAAGTTAACACATTGGTCTCCCCCAAGACCTACAGACAACAGACAAGGAAGTGGATGGAATGGGATGCTGCCTATTGGGGTCTAAAACTCTGTTCAAGAGCTGCTCATATTAGTGCTGGTTCTGCATCTTCCCATTCTGGCCATACCACTCTCTATAAAAACATTTAATTTTGACATCAGAAATATGAAAAAGATTGCACGGGCCTGCTTTTTCATGATATTTTCACTCTTTTCCCCAACATCCAGGCTTAAATTAGCCAGGATTTTTAAGATCAGGGACTGTTTTTTAGGCTATGAAAAATGGATTAAATGAAGAGGAAGTCTGGCCTAATGAGCTCCCTGGGCTATGGAGCAGCAGGGACCATGAGGGGAAAGAAGGGAGACGAGGCAAGCCTTTGAGGAAGAGGGGGCCGCAGCCATGCCCAAAGTGTGCCAGCTTCTCCTCACTTTAGCGCCAATGGCACAGACGGCACCTGGGCAAGGCTTGGCCATCCTTGTCTTGTGCCAAAGGAGAAGAGAGGCAGAACAGCAAGTTCGTGCTGAACCTGAAAAGTTCCACTGGCCATCTTTGAGGTACTTTAACATTTGAATTTTGACTTTTGTGCTGATGGTTCAGTCTTTTAGTGAGTAAATGAATAAATAGGTCTCAGCCTATATGTCCTTTCGTTTGCAACACAAGTGGGGGAAACAGAAATGAAGAATAACTGACATTGCACTTTCCCTGCAACTGGCTCAAGAGCGTGGCGAGTCCACTGAGGCAAACACAACGTGAACCTGTTAGGAATAGAGCAGTGCAGAGGACTGACCGACTTTCATATGTTGTCAGGATTCTTTTCTGATGGGATTTTTCTGATATTTTATTTCAAGTTTGATTTTGAGTGAACTGATCTCTCTTCTCTGATTAGCCACACAATGTGGAATTCAGGTTACACTCCAGTCGTGAGTCATCTTCAGCCTAGACACAACTACTGCTGGAATTTTATTATTAGCTTCAGCCAAAATATGTGAGATGAGATAAACGTTAAGGCAGTCACCCTGAGTACAGACCAGAGTTCCAGTTAATTCTAATGACAAAGTTACTACATTTGGATTGTATTGCTGACGCTGTTACTAAATTAATAAGAAGTGGGATTAATACAAAACTAATTTTTCATTGATTTAATTTCCCTATACATTCTGAACAAAAAAAGATCAACACTAAAGTAAAGTTTATTGTAGAGAGTATTGATTGCATTGTGTTGCACTGGTGTTAATGTCACTTTGTGTGCAAAATATGATATGTGTTTACTTCTATTCTGACATGATCTTGCTTGATACGGAATGGGCAATGCTGAGACTTTTGAACAAAGTCGATGAATAGGACATGACAAGTTAGTGTCATCTTATGACATAGCTTGGGTTAAGCAAAATCTCTTTCAGAAATACATTTCTTAAATTTTGAAACTTGATTTTAATTTTTATGAGCTTTAATGTAATTTACTAATCAAGCAGTATGGCACAGGGGTTCTTAACATTAAATAATTTGAGTACTATGAGAAAGAGATCATAGGACTGTAAAAAAACTAAAGTTAACATATCAAGATGTATAATTACTAGGTAATTGATAAGTTCACACAGATACAGTTTTTTCATCCTTTCATTCATCTCATATTGGCCGAATTCTCCCCAGCAAAGACACTAAATCGGGCAGGCTGCCAATGACCATGGGACATACAGGGATGGGTTGAGTCTTTATGGACAAGGAATGTCAACAATTGTCCACAGTCACGGAGAAGAGGAGGTGGAGTTTATGGACAGGCGACGGGCAGAAGAAGAGGAGGAAGGAGCAAGGGATTACTCTGGCAGGTAGTGGCTCCTGGATGCCAGCCAAAATAAAGAAAGAGTGGAAGAGAAAACAAGATAGGGTGAGACAAAGATCCTTCACTCAACTTTAAGAAATGCAGGTCAAA
Organism: Seriola aureovittata; assembly: GCF_021018895.1. Taxonomy (NCBI): domain Eukaryota; kingdom Metazoa; phylum Chordata; class Actinopteri; order Carangiformes; family Carangidae; genus Seriola; species Seriola aureovittata. The sequence continues at coordinate 11,286,250 of NC_079384.1, forward strand.
AGGAACATTGAGAAAGACACGGAGACCACAGAGAACAACAGCTATGGTAGAGGACAGGAAGGGGAGGGGGTGTAGCTGGCACATTCTTCAGCTACTTTTCCTGACAGCGATTAGAACCTGTCAGAGCCTCTCAACCTGCCACTCCTATGCACTCATAGGGGGCCTGTCATTACAAATAGCCCAGATTAAAATACCACACTCCAGGGACACAGGCCTTGACCCCCACCTACCCCACATTGCCAAATGTCTACCCACACAGTCACCCACCCTGTCAAGTGGGAGGGAGGAGGTAAAGAGTGAGAAAGGCTGGCAATGGTGAGAGAGAGCAGAAGGGCTGTTAGGGTTAGAGATGTTTAAAAAAACAAAATGCGTGAATGAGTAATGGGACCTCTGGTTGGGAAGAGATAAGCATGACAGAACAAAATAAATATTGCAAGTTGAAAAATGACATGAAATCTAGGTCTAAAGTCCTGCACTGAAATCTGGAATCAAATCCTGCATGTGCTCTTTCTTCTGGGACCTCATAATAATAATAATAAGATAATCATCCTTCCAACTAAGCATAGAGTCTCCTCCACTGCTAATAATGAGGACAATGTTGTATTTGTTTACAGGGTATACATGTTTGAATTTCTGGGGAGGTTTTTGTTCTGTTAGTTTGACTACATAAAACAGTAGAACAAAAAAAACAAAACAAAATCAAGACCGTACAGCTCTTGATTTGCGTGAAGTGCTGGACATTTCTTTCACGCTTGTCATGCACCTGAGACGTACAGCATTGCAGTTTAATTAGGCTAATGGTGACAAAGCACTGAGAAATACTATAGGTTTTCAGCTCAAGCCTTCTGTACACGTCGACATGTATTTCTGTATGAGGCAGACATATGCAAACAGAGAATAATGAGTCCAACGTGTCCTGACTCTATCTTGTGCCAACGTGAATCGTCTGTCCTGACACTGAAAAATGACCTATCTCAGCAAGATTTGGAGGGGGGGCCGGTGTGTGTGACAGCCACCAGCACCGTGCTGACAGCCCAATAGAGTAGAGGAGGAAGGCATCATTAGGATCACACACACAAATATACAAATACACACATCAACGCACAAATATTTATGTACAGAATAGTCACATAAACTCCATCAGACATGAGAAAATGTGTGCATGCCTGCTTGCACAGAAAAAAAAGAAAGGAAACATCTCTTGACTGATATTTTCTACCTCAAACAGAGCATGACGTTGTGGCCGCTGTCATGTCACAGTGGCAAGCACACTGTGGCAGAACCAGGCAAGGCTAAACAACCAAAACAGACAGGAAAAACAGATTATGTGACATACCACATCCTAGTTATACATAGCCTTAATACAAGCATAAACACATGGCTGAGCGCAACTCCACAGTGCATGACATAATATAATACACACATCACTGTCATAAAATGTGATTAAGATAGATTAGCCTGAAATTACCTGACAGTCTTGCAACCTACAAATCAACATCCATATGGTGTCATAAAAAGAAGCACCTGCAGTGGGTTGAAACCAATTCAAATCAGTGTGGGTGGATACCTTTAGTGGCTCTAACAACAGAGAGAAATGAAAAATTTACCCACAGGGACTGATGTCAAATACATCAAATCAAATCTTGACCTAAAACTCCTTCTTTTGTTTTTAACTCAAAATAGCTTTAAAATAATCTTTGATACACGGACAGCATGTAGAAGACTGGCCTGACAACAGCATTAGCTCACCTTGATGAATTTAAATGAGCAAACTTAGGGGAGTTGACAGACTACTTTTCCTCATGAGCCTGTCTCCTGAGAGGAGATGACAACTGAATGATGTGTAATTAGGCCCATTGCTTGTTTAATTGTACAAACATGGACTGAAGGAAACAAACAACAGGGATGAAAAGCAAGCCTACAAGGAAACTTTTACATAAATGCTTCTAAAAAAATATCTGTGATAAGAGAAATTTGCTGCTCGACCAATCGGTAAAGCTTAAGGATTGGTCAAAGCTCAACTGCTGCTCAACCAAACCTTTTCAAAGACATTTTGATCTAACAAACACCTATTTAGTTGGAAGTATTTCAAAATCTATAATACTTTTTTGTGGTGCTGCAGTATGTGTTTTCATTCTTGGCAGAAACAGTGAGAAATTTTTGTATAAGCTTTTTTTGAGAAATAGCTTAGGTTCCTATCCTCTTGGCTTGGTCTGAATTCCTCTCATTACAGAAGAGGAAGCGAGGGGCAAACAGAGGGAAGCAAGGATACAAGGAGGTGACAGAGAAAGACAGAGATCTCCAGTGACATGTTGAGACATAAACAGCTGATAGTTATCTGTGCACCAAGCCCAGGTTGTGTTGCTGTGAGTAAGGCTTACAGGCTTACAGTGATGTCTGGGATAGGGAAAAAAAAACCTGAAGACATTTTATGACAGACAACCTTCACGCCAATGCAGAGCTGTCAAGTGGCCACAGGTAAGGAATGGGTAATTTTGATTGCTGACTTTTAGCTATGCTAAGTAGAAAACATGTAACATACTTCATTCTAAGGATATGTCACATACAGTAAGTAATCATGTTTATGACTTGACAAGAAAAATTTAATTGCTTGAAGCATTTGCTGGGAGTTGTTTTACCACTGTGACACTGACAATGTCCCAAAAAGACCCAAATAGTGGAGTTACTATGTCCATAAGTGGCATGACCTGAGCAGAGCTGTGCCTCTGTTTGCAAGTCAGATTATCTCCAGACCGTACGTTAACTTTTCCACCAAGAAGTGGGAACGACGTAACACATCATACATCCTCTTTACTCCACTCAGGTCAGTCTCTCCAAAAAAGAAGGAGAAAAGCCCCTCACCTAATTACAATAACAAACAAAAACCCTAGCTGCCATCTGCACAGTATTCATACAGTATATCATACCTAGACAGTACAAGCATATAATGTATAATGTATAGCCCGCTTGCCCACCACATGTGAAAAATATGTACATATTCCAAAACAATGAGGTGGTACACACGTGCAAGTGGCAAGAGGGAGAGGAAAGGAGTGTGTGTGTGTGTGTGTGTGTGTGTGTGTGTGTGTGTGTGTGTGTGTGTGTGTGTGTGTGTGTGTGTGTGTGTGTGTGTGTGTGTGTGTTCTCTATGTGTGCAGACAAACTCCTGATAGTGACCCTGTACCTCATCTCCAGGGCATAAATAAACATGTGTGTGAGTGAGCCTGTGGATTATAATCAGAGAGAAAAGGGAATCAAATTTATTCTGCAGCTGTCATTAATATTTCAGGGCTGTTACTGTAGCCCATGTGAAAGAGCATGAATGATTAATTTAGACATCACCTCTGTCACAATCCCTTACCAGGCCTGGCCCATGATCCACCTTTGAGAATAGTAAACAAAAGGTGGGCTCTCCCTCGTTTTTGTTGTGGTCTGGTTTGGGGTGTTCTCGTCTGGAAAGTAGGAGGGGGGTAAGGTGCCGCGTGGTGTTGTTAGACAAGTTGGCTGCCTTTGTGGTTTGCCTGTGACATTTAGGTGTTGTGTGAACAGCAGTTGCTAGGTTTGGGGACCAGATCCACAACTGCAAGTGAAACTTACTGCAGCATCATGTGTGAGTAAGGAGTTCAGCTGGTGGCGGGGGGATGGCTATGCTTAGCCACTTAACCCAGCAATTCCGCTGAGGCATCAATCCACCATAGAGGGTCAACTACGTTTGGGTAGAATTCAAAAATACTGTAGCATCTATTCTTTTGCAACACTGGCCAAGTAGTGCAAATCAATGGCCATTACAAAACCACTATTGATACCCTGTCTATATGTTTCTCATTGACAACAAAGCTCAAGATAACAGCACTACCAGAATACACCAAACACAACTCTTCAACCCATTAGTCTGCAAACCAGATACATCAATAGTCCAAACACTCTGACAGGCGCACATTAACACCCTCATTCCAAGTCGATGGATCAGCATCTTAGCGGGTGATGGATGGGAAGGCATCCGCGAGGTCCTATCAAACTGACATGTGCCCCATACCTCTGTTTTTGATTTGTGTTTGGGCTTTGTGTGACGCTTGTCTGACAAGTGGAGATCACAAGGAGACAGGATCCATCTATCAGACCACTGATGCCACTGCTGCCGTCTCAAGGGCCTGAGGGCGTGGTGCATACATGTGTGTGTGTGTGTGCATATAAGAGAGTGAAAATAAGTTTATGTAGAGTCTCTGTTTGTCTATCAGAAAACTATTCACTGGGTGTGTTTATGTATGTGTCTGCAAGAGAGAAAATTCATATATATATGTTTATGTATGTTTTAGAATATTATATAGTAAGAGTTAATGTGTGTGAGTTTGTGTGTCTGTGTGTGGCCACCTGCTGAGCAGTGAGCCCACAGGGGCAAAGCGAGGAAGGATGACACTGATGCGATGTGTTGGCATGTGCCCTCGGGTGGTTTTGGTGTGGTTGTCATTTTGTTGTTTTCGTACAGCTCCCCCTTCGTCATACCCCGCATTATTCAAATAACGCGCCCCAAAGTTCCATAAATAAATAATGAAATCAGAACTAGATGGATTGATGAACAGTGATGGAGAAGTATTTGTTTTTTGTTTTTTTTTTCCCATAGATTTCTCATTGTTTGGACAAAGTCTTTGACAGGCACTTTTCTCTAGGGAGTTTGAGCTTATCAGAAAAAGAAGTGCTGGGTTAGAAGGATGCTGTCTCGCTGAGCTGTGTGTTTGACTGTGTGTGTGTGTGTGTGTGTTTGTCTGTGTGTGTGTGTGTGTGTGTGTGTGTGTGAGTGTGTGAGTGTAGATCTATTCTAATTCAAACCATGGCTTAGCTTTTTAAAAATGAAGAAGTTCCACTCTCTAAAATAGTTATCTGGATAAACTGGCTGTGTCGGTCAATAACTTGAAAGCAACAAACAAGTGTGTCAAGAGGTCAAACTCGACAAGAAGAGCAGAAAGACGAACTATACAACACAATACAAAACACACACTTTCTCTCATTTCCTCTCAAGCACACACACACAAAAGCACACATGCTGACACACACACACACACAACGGAAATTAACATGATAGAAATTACATATGGGATCACAGACTACTGAACTTATTCCTTACATATATACATGTTACAACACCCCAATCCTTTTTCTAAACAAATCTCCATAGCTTATGGGACCTAAGGAGGTCAACATGCATCTGAAACTTCCTCGTCTTTCCCCAGAAAAAAATGTGTGGGACTTGAAAGCAGCGGCAACTCGCTGACTCTCTTCTCTATAGTTCCTAAAGCCAATGCAGATCAATACACAGCCATACATACCACAACTGGAACAATTCCTGTCAAAGGTTACTCCTTTTTCTCTGTGTTTCTCTCTTCATTTTAGCAGGGTGGAGGAGGATGAGGAGAAGGAGAGAGAGGAGACGGCTGTAGAGAAGTAAGAGGAGAGCAAGAAAGATAAACCTAAAATGATCCCTCTCTATAGTTGCGGAACTCTGTGCTAATGGGTTTTGACACATCGCCAGCAGGCCAAAGAAAGAGGGGGCTAGGGGTGAGTCGATAGTGGTGCGCGGCGGTGGCCAGAGGCTAGCAGCAGTGGCTAGGCCAAACCCCTTGTACTAGGCATGGGCTGGGGGCCTGACCACTAATCATTAGAAAGTCAATGAGTCCTCTAGTGCTTGCAGCTACGCTAGCCTTCCCAGGGAGCCACACCACCTAGTGAGGGCCCTATTGTGAACATTCATGAACACACAGACAAGCACTATAAACACACATATATATATATATATATATGTCCTGTATACATGCCAAGCATGAATAAAAAGGTGTCATAAACATACAACTACTGTAGGTCCACAGAACTGGTATGTATGTTATATATATGCATAAAAACACCTCAGTGTAAACTTCCATAGAAATACAGAGCACTGACAAAACACTTGACACACACACACACAATGTTTCATGATGTATGCCATGTCAGCCAGCACTCGTCTACAGCCTTTGATGCTGTGGCTCTATTATTAAGTGTGGTCCCTTCTCCTGCCCTACACTAGAAAAAGCCTCTCTGGAGACGCCACACAAACTGCTCCCAGGTCACACTGGGGCGTGGGCACCTCACCTGGACCCCATGCATTTTTAAATGCCTCAAACTGATCCTGACACACAGCTTCAGACTAGACTACTAAATGAGGCAGAGATTCTCTAATTGGCAAGGACTTAATTTAAAGGAAAGTTAACATGAGTGTAAGAAAGACACTCATATTAATAGTGTTATCATTCATATCAAACATGTTTCTATTTCAAGGAAACTTTGTCCGTAAGATTGTGTGTGTAGGATTGCACTTGATGATGTTCTGCTGTTTTCTATCAGTCCTGACTCAAAGCTCACGACGTTGACTGAGCATCAATAACCAAGAAGACAGTGAGTGTTGTCCCTGTTTGTATCACACTGTGAGAGCACAAATACATTGGCCAATTCATGTTAAGGGGACACACTTATTTTTTGGGCTGCAAAAATCCAGCTCCCACAATTTTATCTGTTTATTTAAGGATGGGAGTTTATAGTTAAAGTAAGAATTTGATTTAGTTAGGTTAGTCATGTGTTTCAGTTAAGTTTCCAATTAAGTCAGGCTCTATTAATTTCAGTAAGAGCTTGTTGATAGCTTTGCTGCAGGACTGTGCTGCAGAGCCCCTGGGCACAAAGGAAACCACTGCAATTGTCACTTCCTGGTCTGAAAGGGCCTTAAGGGACTGGAGAATGAATGTGCTATAGCCAAAGGTGGGTCCCCACAAGTATTGTGAGACAAGTTGTACATGTTAATGTACGATGCCTGTTTGAATGTAAAAGTCTCAGTTGAGTTTTATGAGGTTTGTTTGGTTTGTTTATCATGGATATGGAAAGAGCAACAAAAGAGGGACCACAGCGACAACTGTTAAATGTGAATTTGAACTTAATGTTAAGTACAGCTGTTGATCAATGGTTATTACTGGACTTTTTCTCTTATTCCAGATGATTCCAGATCTTTTCACATGCTAGTGAAATGGCATTTCCAATGTAATTCTATAAAGTAATCAACAGATTGAGATTTTACTAGCTTGGCTGTTGGTAGTTGTACATTAACACTGGCTTGATTCAGCTATCTGAGTTATTACCTGTTGACTGGTTATTCTGCTGTGCCTGTGTGTGTTGTCTGCATGTCTACAATTACCCATACTCCAACCAATCACGTAATGTAACACAAAGAAATGAGCCAAAACAATGCAAATCCAAAATAAAATCAATTGCCTTACAGCTTCTTAGCCTCTCTCTGATCAATATGCATGCAATCAAACTTTTTGCCAGCATTACCTCCACCACTATGCCCATCGATTGGGTGCATTGATTCTGATGCTCAACCTCCTTTTAGGGGCGGAAGGTATGGATATTTAGCACTAGAGACCCCATCTGGCCAGCTTTGTGAACTTTGACCTTTCCATTAATCCTAAAACAAAAGATAGAACTTATTGGACCCTATACAGTCTGACCTGGCATCGTCCCAGGGGGTTAGACACAAGCAGCAGGGTGCCAGAACAGACTCTACAACTCAGATAAATGCCCCCTTCTGGGCCTGGGCTCTGCTGCAATAACTGCAACCTGACAAAATTTGAGCTTTGTGACACATAAGCTTGTCTATTTTGGTGATTTGGATATAAGAAAATTCAGTTTGATATGTAACTCTGGAGTAACTTTGTCTAGACACAATCAATAGAAACATTGGTTTGACATGAGAGAGATAAGATCAAGAGTAAAAGACATGAAGACAGAGCAGGACAGGGAGAAAGAAAGAATGACAGAGGGTCAATGAGGGTGGGGCAGCCAGAACCAGGGTCTAGTGGGGGATTGGCATTCAGTGAGGCTTCTCACTGATGTGCCGCCAGGCCCTTTGAAGGGATTATTAACACATTTTGATTACTCTGGTCCAGTTGTCACAAAAAATATAACCTCCATCAGGACTATAAAATGGGCGGCCCTTTTCTTCTCTAGCCTCCCTCATGTTGTTGCTCCCTTCACTCCCCGCAGTTCCTCCCATCGCCCTGGGCTGGCCTGGCTCAAAGCAATCCACTAATTACAGTCTCAGACATCTTGAAGACTGGGCTAACACACTATTAGTCTGATAGAGAAAAGACAGCCTCTTCAACACACACATATCAGTGGACACGCACACACTCATGCCCTGTATTGGCAGTGTGCCTGAAGTTTAAGAACATACAGTGTGTGGGTTTTTAAAAACTTTCTTCCTCCCAGTTGTCTGTGCCGATATTCATAACAGACACATAATAATTGAATGACGACCACTAAGTTTAACACAAAAGTGGCTTTACTAATATTGTCAAATCAATTTTAACTTTTGGATCCAGTTTTCAGCCTCTGTGACTGTAAGAGCCCAGAGAGACTGACGGCTCAATTATCACCGAGCTGCAGTGTAAGTGGGAATCTTTCTATTGATACAACTAAATCCGAGACATCTACCATGTCCCATTAATTGCCAGGTTTCCCATGCCACTAGTTACAATGGTGGGCCACGTCCTCCTTCGCCTATTAAGACCAGTTTGGATCAATTAGGTGTTAGTGTTGAATACTAATGACACCAAGCCAGTTTAGACCTTCCAGTAAGAAACCAAGGCAACAAGTACTTTATATATGCTTTTGTCCAGAGGAGCTGACAACAGGGACACTGATTGGCACTTTAGTGTACTGTATATCACAGCCTTTTACCTTGTAGGGTCAACAGTTGCTCCGTGCACGCTGGCCTTTTCCCATGCATTTGACATGCATTAACTTTCATTGTATTGTAGTCCAGAGTCTTTTATTGCTAGCTTCAATTACTGCAGCTGACTAATAGTCAAAATACTAGTCACGACTTTTGCACACACTGAAAAGTGGTTGGGATGAGAATTTAAAACCTGATGACTGTGATGAAGACTTGAGTCCTTTAGTGGTGGTCTTATACACACAAACTAACAAACTATGCACAGAAGGTGAGACAAGAAACTGCCATAATGCAAACTGAATGTAAGAAACCAGAGGCAAGTTCACTGAGGGTGTGCTCTACCCTGACACTGCGATGATGATGTTGCACAACCTTGATGGCTGCAGATGGCCAAAAATAAAATGCCAATAAATATGTCAGTTGCACCTATATTGAGCGAGCACTGCAGTTTTGCAAAACAGGCTCTTAACTTGGTGAAATGCAAACTGTATTGCAGGAAACTGTATTCCATATCTAAAGATAAAGGGCGGTATTATTTAATTTTGTCATTTTTATCAACACTTCACCTCAAGAGGCTAAGACCAACAATAAATGTATCCTACGAACAAGTATTTAGGTATTATACTGTTTAAGCCACCATGTCATAAAGTTTCCTTACTGTCCAAAACTGAGACCCACTAATTTCATTAGGTGACAAAGACATATTTTTCAACTTAGTGTTATCTATTTGTAATATAAACCTCCCGGAAAAGAAGAACATTACATATAAAACATACAAGTATGCAAGTCAGATGGTACAATGGAGCCAATAATTTTCACAGTTCCAAGCTGTCATCATGAGATAAAGAATTGCATTTTCAACAGTCAGGTGACAATTATGCACTATGAGCACACTCCAGGTCCTTCTATCGAAACCAGTGTGGACTGAATGATTCTCTGTTGCAAAACACAAAGTCCTATCACTAAGACTCTGTGAAATCTGCCACAATACATTTATATCATGTGACAAAATTCTCTGATATAATGCTAAACTGACCAGAGAAAGAAGAAGGAATCCTGTTGATTTTGAGTTGATTTTACCTTCAAATATAAAGCAGCCAACTTGGTGTCTTGTTAGCGTTTGTGCTTTTGACTTCTGAGATGCACACGCCTACCCAGCTTCACACCCTGTCACCTCAAGACTAAATGAAAAAGATGCTAACAGACAAGCAAACACATATTTCCTCACTGAATAAAGCTCATGAATCTCTCTGAATCTTTTCCAGGAACTGAGCTGAGAGATTCATATGGGGGGGGGGGGGGGACATCAACAAAAAAGGAAAACAAACTCAGCAGTGTCTGAAAAAGAAAGGAGGGAATCAAGTAAATGGAAGAGTGGTTCTCACTGCGAACCTTAGCATCATTTACTGTGATAAGCACAGCTAATACATGAGAGAGAATGCTTCTCTTTGTAGACCATTAACTACATATCCTGTTTGTGAAATGTATATTCATAAACAGACTGAGGATTGAGCAAAGGGGACATTTCCAAACGTACACATGATCTGTGGAAAGGGCCAACATAGTCGACATCAAAGGGTCCAGAGTGTGAGAGGTAAAAGTAGGCCAGGCCATGGCCTGGGAGAGAAGTGGAGGGGATAGAGAGGGTAGTGAAAGAAAGAGAGGGAAGAGGTTGTATGGATGAAGAGAGCGATAGAGAGAGAGAGAGAGGTTGGTCCCAGGCTGGGAGGAGCTCAGGTGTGAGTTGAGAGGAGGCACCTTCTGTTCATGGCTCTGAGGCCCCACTGCGGACAGAAGAGGGGCCCAGACAGACATGGGCCCCTCTTGTTTGGCCCAAATAAATCCAGGTGGCTCAAGACGCGTGGCCTTGTCACTCAACACAACTTCACCCCTCACTGACACACACAGGCACATGTGATGAAACGTACACACTCAGAGACACTCATGAACTTGCAGTTCACTGATATTTGAACATTTTTAAAAGGCTTCATGAGCGTGGCTAATGGGGAAACAACATATGTTTTGCTGAAGTCTAAAAGGCCATCAGAGAATCGAATTTAAGTAAAACTTTCATTTAATCAAATGATATTAATTCATTCTACTGATTTATGTATTTCAGTTATGTCACTACAAAAGCTTCTTTTTTTTCATTTAAAAAAAAAAGGACAAATAGTAGATTTTTACTTTGTAATTTATTACCTGACTTAGTTGTTGTTAGTTGTTTTTAGTTATTGTTGTTAGTTTTGTATAATGCACTTATGTTCTCATTTTACTGCAGTAAAGTGGTTCCTCACTTTTTATAAAACAGCTGCAACAGTCAAGGTTAAGGTGTTGCAGAGGCAGTAAAGAAAAACAAAGACAAGAACAAACAATAGATTCATTGTACTTGAATCTCATCAAAACAAATGTCCACATTCACACTTAAAGCTCAGCCCACGAAAGGTCCAATGTAGACGTAAAACATAGTGAAATACAAGATTTGCTTGTAACATGACCACCTTCCCAACAGTTTTGTATCAGAGGGCTCTTTGATTTATGTTCTGCTGTTGACATTTATGATCACTGTACAACAAGCCAGCATGGGTAGATGGATTACGATCCTGTGCTGCTGCTCCTCTCCTGTTTAGACACCTGAGTACAGTGTGTCCACACATGCCCATCCTGAGTGACTGAGTTCTTAGAGGGGCCACTGTAGCTGACACTTAGAGTCCAGGGGAGCATTTTTTATGTTGGACTTTCAAGCACCAAAAATACACTGCAGATTATGTGAAATATGATGATGACTTTTTTTATGTGACAGAAATGACCTGTATCCCTCTGAAGATCATCTTGACAGATGTACCAAAAGTTTCAACTTCTCCACAAGAAAGATGCTCAAACCATTCAAATCAATTACATCAAAGATGGAGCTCACATATCGAGACTTGTTAAGTTAACTGTAGTCATATCGCAAAGGTAGGGTGCCGGAGCCATTGCTGTCACTTGACGACGCTTGCGTCTAAATTGGGAGTGAAGGCCTCCCCAGGAGAGATGGGCAAATCTGTCACAGAAGACTGAGGGAGCAGAAATGTTGAAAAAAATGCCACAGCTACACACACACACACACACACACACACACACACACACACACACAAACACACACATATACCCACAAACACTAAACCAACACAGTATCTCCATATGCTTAAGATCTTAATCATCATCACCATCATCTGTTCTGTCTTTTTAGTGTGTGTTTGTGTGTGTGTGTGCCCGCATGTGTGTGGTTCACATGAAAGAAGGACATCTGGAATACAATTATTTGAAGACACCCTCTCACACACATACACACACACACACACATACACACACACCCTCACACACACACACACACACACACATTTTCCCTTTGCTATAAATTTGCATGAATTCCATACATCTGGCCTTTAAGAGGCAATAACAATTATTCATTGAGCTGGTTGTTACAGCCCAAATGCAACCGGCCACTAGTCTAAACAGCTCATTAAAATAGCACAATACCTCACTTCAAGCACACAGGAAAATTGGCATGCAACTCTATCACTGCAATATCGTATGGTTCTGAACGTCCATTCTGGATAATATAATGAATTCAGAATAGCCTTGTGGAGAAAGTGAATGTACTGTATATTTCTTTTTGATTCTCTGGCACTGTTTTCTTGCACTGCCTTCTTTGTCTGCTCCCTCTTCCCATACTGTCTGAAATTTAGGCTTTGCATTCTTCAGGTAAGCTTCATTCTGAATGGGGTGAATTTGGAAAGCACATTTGATCAATGCATGTTTGGCAAAAGACTTTGCATGTTCATTTCCCTTAAAAAGACAATTGCCTTTTCTTATAATAATTAAATGATAACAAAGAGTGAAATATGTTGCACTCACTTAACGTTACTTTAAATATGTATTCATATCAATAATTCACTATGTAGCAACTAATAGCCTGTCTAAAATATTAGACATATAGACAAGTTTCTACCTAATGAAATTATGGTTTTCATTTCCTGTTTCCTGTTTATTTTCCATTCCTCGATCACGCAGTTCAAAGTTGAAAATGACCAGAATTATAGAAAGCAAATGTCAAACAAATTACTGAAAAATGTTTACCAAAATATACTGAAAAATTCTGAAAAAAAGGATACTTATAAGCAAATCCGCACTATCAGGTGGCCTTCACCAAACATTAAAAAAGTCTACATCAATGCGTCCACTCTGTTCTGTGTGTAGTCATAACTACGCACATATTCACATCAAACCTGAGATGCGTCAGACCAAGGGAAGTGTCCCTTAGGCCATCTTAGCCAGTCCTTCACAACTGAGCTTTAAAAGATGGGCGACAGTACAGTACGCTGCAGTTGGCCTTGATTGATGATTGAGTAACCCAAGATCATAGATGTGCTCAGGGAGGACTTGCCGGTGCAGAGCTGTGCATACATCAGCCCTTCAGGACTACCACTACATACATCATGCGGTGAGACTGACTGATGTGAGCATGGGGACTATGTAGACCACTTAAGGGAAGCTTTCTACATGGCAGTCAACAGTCAAAGTTGACTAAAAATGATTACAGCGCAGGAAAGGGATGACTTTGTTGTTATAAATCACATTTTATCTGAGCCTGAAGAAACTGAGGTGCAAAGCAAAAGCAACATGCACGTATTACTAAAAGAAACACACATGCAGACACACAGAAAAGCACACATATTAACTTGTGCTGATATCCTTGACAGGCACAACTACAAAAGCATAACTCAGTGGTAAATAAATAAGTTCATGCTGTCTATGTGCATTCTCTTTTTAGGAACTCTTGGGCTCACATAGACCCGTCCAAAGGATTATGTGTGAGCATTCGTGCGTGCACAGAGGCCCCCCTTTCAGCACCTTCTTACAGACCTTCTTACAGCGCCTCCCTCCTAAAGCAGCTCAAGGGCGCGGCCTATCTACCAAACGATAGAATGCACACGTGGAACTATGCTTCCATTCAACAAGCCGGCCAGCCGCCATCCAGTCAGTACCTTGATTCATTTATATGAGAGTCAAACTGTTTGTTCTGTCAAGGTTATGCTATTTAACAGGAGAACAGGGAAAGGATAGAGAAAAGTTCCAGCCAATTTAAAAGTCTGATGAGCACTCCACCAGTTCTCGATTCCATAAGAAATGAGCACATCTGAAATGAGACCAATTAACTTCAATGCAATCGAGGACAATTCCTTGAGACCTATACATTTTATTCCCCTGAAAATGTCTGCCATTCAAAAATGTTGTGGTAAACACAGTTATTTTGCCCTGATCTGACAACAGAGAATCCAAATTTATATGTTGGTCATTTTGGTCCAAATGTGACAATCCTATATGTGCACACAAGTCACACATAAATTAAAAGGACAATATCAGCATGCTGTCTGAGCCTGGCTTTGCTCAGAACTGTGATGCAGGCTCTCCTGTCCCAAAGCAACTCGCACATGTGTGCGTACACAAACACGCTTGAGCAGCACGCAGAACACTCCTAAGGTTACCCCCCAGGACAAAAGCTTTACCATCCCACTGACTGGCAGATGGGGCAACCAGCTGACATCTCGGCCCGGCTCTGTTTCATGTTCCCTGGGTGTCTTAAACGGGCGGGCACCCTGTCTGATGGGCACAGGACAGCCAAGGAGGAAGATCCTTTGACAGGGGCGGGGGGAGTGGGGGGTGGGGGGTGGGGGGGTGCTCCTTGGGGCTACCATTGAGGAAAAGAGAGGCAAGGACAGACGGAGATGGCTAATGTGCTTCACTGTGTTTGTACAGTATAATTGTGTAACTTGCAGGGTGGGAGGCTCGGGAAATGTCTACATTTCAAAAAAAGAGCTAATGGTTGCATTTAGTCCTCTATGGTTTTTAAACACAGGATCAAATATTTTTCTCAAGGCTAGAACCAACTTTTATTGTTGCAGGGAACATGAGCAGTTGTACTTTCTTTTTAGATTTAGACCAAGAAATTGAAGTCTAATCTTGCACCAGCTTTCCATCTTAAGCTAAAAGGGGTCATTGTTGTTGTTGGGTTATTTCCTCACAGACCTTTGGATGCAGTCCCATCTGGGAAAGTTACTATAACCTACTAATAACTTGTTTAAACTATCAGAAACATTAAAATGCTCCAGATTACTCAAAACCAGTAATCTTATCACCTAGGTATAAAACTTTTATCTATAATTTAACAAAGTGCATTATGTCCAAGTTTTACAGAAAGTACAGCCTGGTGTTTCAGGAACCTCTTACATTTATTTTATTATTTACAATATATAATTCATTACTTTCCAGTCAGCATTTCAAATACTGGTATGAGAGTGACGAGAAATATGAGAAAACACAAAGTGATTGCACATATACTTTCCTTAAAAAAAAATTACACACTGGTTTGGCACTGTCACTGTTCTTTTTTATGATAAGCTAATTATTTGATTGATTTATTTTTGATGGGGCAAAATATATACATTACATACAACAAATACAACAACAAAATTCATATAAAGCTGCACTGGATTTAGTGGCACAGTATAAATTAAGTTGTTTTTTTTGACAACCATTCAGAAAAAACTGAGAAGAATATTTAAGATTGTGGGCAATGGTACAGGGAGTTATTTAAAAACCTAATTTATTCTAGGTTTTGGGGAACACAGTAGTTAAAAGTAGTTAAAATAGTTTAAAAAATCTTACTTATTATTATATACTTATTTCCACGTTTTGGATAATTTATTTTTTCCTGTTACAGTAAGGCATGTGCCTAAAAATACATTTTTGCCAACTCTAACTTTTATGTATCTTTACTGTAAGTGAATAATGGCAGACTACTTAGATTAAAATGGCATCAGCAGTCAGCTGGGTAGCAAACTACTATTAGTAACTTTGCCTTAGACTGTCTGCTTACTACTGCTAAATCTGACACACACTTTCAACTGCACTGTGAATGCTATTTCAGGTCAGTATGAGGCAAGTATTCCTCATCTGAAAAAGTTTATTTTGCCTGAAGAGTCATTGATGAATTACTCATTAGTTCTTTCTGTCAGGTTTTGCAGTCGTCATTATAATATTTAATGATTTCACTCTCTGTGATTATGTGTTTTTAATTCAACGCAAACAAATAAAAATTAAGTAACTGATTAAATTCAGTACATACTGTTGTCTTATAAAATCTATTCAAAACATTTATAAAGAAAAGGGGATATTACGACTGACGTCATGACACATCACAGGTACGTGGCTGAAATCTTCAAATTATTTTGAACAACTAACAAAATTGTCATTTTACATGAGCAAAGCAAAAGGGAAATATTGAGAAGCAGCAATAGTACTACTTTCCCCTTAACAATTTTCTTCCTTAACACTCTGTTGAATCTGCATCAAAAATTGGCCATTTATGTCTGCCAGCTTGACAGAAGACTCACTGTGAAGATACAATGCTAATGGTAGTTTGACTCAGTTGTCATTACTCAAGTGCTTTGTAGTAGCGTGCCACTTGCCTCTTTTTAAATAAGAAAGGTTGTCACTTTACTACATTGTAAATGAGATCACATCTAAGGGAGGTTACTGGTCAAAAAAAAAAAAAAAAAGCTACAGGAGTTTTTATTTTTTGAATTGGTAAAGAAATAGAAATTGTTAAAACATGTAGCTGTTGTGAATATAGTCATATCCATCCTTATTTCTTATCCCTGTACAGAAGCCATTCCACACTCGCTCTGATAAGCGTCTCCTCATTTTTTACTCCTTTTAGGGTTTTAACTGTCATCAATCCTCTTGTCATGCAGTGCGTCATTCTCATCACTGAATTAATATTTCTGATATACGTCCTCGGGTGACAAGGTGGCACAATTCTCTCTCACTGCCAATCCTTTACTTTATTTCACTGTTTCAATTTTTTTTTCTTCTTTTTTTTTTTGGTTCTCCCTTTCCGTTTTTAATATTTCAGCGCCTCAGATGTAGCGGCTCTTTAAAGCACCCATGGGGGCTCTGAGTCCTCGCTTTTGTCTCCCATTTCCTTCTGAAACAGTTTTTCTTTAACCCTATGCGGCTCTTCACAGTTGTTGTCTTAGCTCTCTCCTCTCTGTCGCTCTTTCTGCTGCTTTCTTTTTCTCCATCTCCCCCTCCCTCCCTCAGCTTTCTCTGTGTCAGCCAGAGGTCAATGCTACACTTTTTTCTTCTGCATGCAAGAAGGCAGGGGGTATCTTTTTAGTTATTGTAAGCTAAAAATAGAAAAAAAAAAGTGATTTAAGGTTGGGACAAAGGTGTCTTTTAAGATATAGTGGCATACCACTATCTAGCAATTGGGGGGGGGGGGGGGGGGGGGGGGGGTTTCATATCTTAAGATAAGGATTAGATTATATCAATAAACGATTCGGATGAGGCTTGATCGAGAATATAGACTAATTTACAAACTGCGCCAAAATTACTGATTCAAGGTTATTACTAAGGGATACTGTGCATTATTTAAAGCTGAAATTGCCAATGTTTTTTTTAATCTAATAAACTGTTACTATATTCATCTCTTGTGTAGCTTACCGTGGACCGGTCATCATGTACTGCTATTGAGAAATGTTGATCAAGTTGTTGGGTCGCACATGTTCAGTTAACCATGCTAATGCTGTTTTCTCAGTACCTCAGTAAATAATATATTTGAGTTCATGTTCCATGGTCAATCTCTGATATTTGCAATGTAAGAAAATGATGTGAAGCTGTCATTAAAATGGACTTAAAGTTATGGATTAAAGTGTAATACCTGCATCTTAAACATACAAATGTTTGATAAAATATGTACTAAGCTATCGCGCAAATTTAATAAGTTTAAATTTAATTTAAAAATATATATTTCCCTAAGAAATGTTGTCTCATGTTTGACTGAGCAGGAGAGCTCCAATGAGCTCTCTAGTCAGATCATTACTTCCAAGAGACTCATTATGTTGAGAGCCTTGTTGAAGCTAATAAATGACTAAAGGTCTAATTATAAGATTTTCTCATAATTTTATTAATGCTAGCTAACACTTTGTGAAGACCTAATTGAGGGACACATGCAGACTAGTTGGTGGACTCAACTGAATCATTATTCAGTCATAAAATTTGGCATCCATCTTTGGTGTAAGGTTCATTTAATTTTACACAAACACGTCACTCACTGCCATCTTTGTAGCACCACTTAACTTAAGCTAATATTTGGACGTTTGCGACAACACCTGTCGATTCACAGGGAAACTGAGACTTGCCCACGCACACGCAGGGAAAACAGGCGCACACATACAAACACATACCGAAGTCTGTTGGTTCAGCTCTTCCATTGAGAGTCCGTATGCTAGCTGGCCATTGTGCACGTAAGGCCTTTTGTCTGTGCAGCCTGAAACTGGTGATTGCACCTTAGCTACCGCAGTTCAAGCGTAAACAGTGTTTTCATGCCCTACGATATACACTGTTGCCAGTGGACCCCTAAATCCCTGGAACAGCTGAGTCCTAGGGTGTCAAAGATAATGGCGATTTATTGCAGTGCGCGGCTTTCTCATTGCCCCTCCCGCCCCCCTTTCCAATCGTCCCTCCACCCCTCCTCCTCCCTCAAACAGATTAAAATTAAGCCGTAAACATGTGAGGATGGAATTAACACATTTAGCGAGTCTCCTCTTCCCACATCCCATTTTCGCTCCAGAGCGGCTGATCCCCGCTGCCGAACGTGGGTGCAATTTTAATGACTCGCAACGTTTTTGAAGTCCACATGAAAAAAGCGTCGCTCGCCGTTTGTGGCGGCGCTAGATATGGCTGGGCCATGGCCAGCCATGATTGGGGGGGACACGTGCCGCCGACTCGGACTCCAGGCTCTTCGATAGGATCGGTGTCATTTTCCTCTCCACGATAAGACGCCTTGCTGACAAGGTCCGATTAGGAGAGAAAAAATCATTATTGCTACGCCTTTCATCCACCGGGGGTTTACCGATAAACAGCTCACCCACGGCTAGATTTTCTGAGAGCAAGATGTTAGGCATTGAAGCATATATATTTAGGAAATATGGTTTCAGGCAAAATTTTGGGCGCGTTTTTAACAATTATTTTCGTTTTAAATAGCTATAGGAAAACATACTTTTCCTTTAAATCGTATATTTTTTTTTTTTTAAAAGTCCTCCTATCTCCTCAGCTGAAAACTCAAGCTGTGAAATATTTAAATCCTAGATCTCGGCTCCATTAATCAAACAATTATCAAATAACTTCATATTCTTTTTGAACACAATACAACATGCCGATTGTATCAGCCTACAAAAAAGTGATTTATTATGCTATACCTCAAGGAAATCCACTTTAGCAAACTGTCCTTTTAAAAAGAGGAATGAAAAAGAGATCCTTAAAATATTCAAACTACATTGTATAACAGAGAGAATAAACTACAGAAAAGAAGTGAGAAAAGATTCAGTCACATTTTAATAAGAAAAAGATTTACATTGCATATATACTGTATACATTTATACAAATTATTCATATAGTGACTGAAAAATCCTTCACAATCCTTAGTAACACCACGTATCAAACTGGTGTATTAACAAGATAAAACTAATAGTAAAGACTAATAATAAAAATGTTGTATAATGTTAATGTTAAAAAGTATGAGAATTAAGAAAATAGTTTAACATTACTTTGTTTAAAAAATAAATGACTATATTTATTTCTATTTAGATGTTGGATGTTTTAAAAAAAAAAGTCCATTCCAAAAAATAAATAATTTAAATTGAATCAAATATTTTAATTTGTGGAGATATTATGACTTATCAATATGATTATACAATTAAATATTACAGTTCATATTTCTTTGGATTAAATGATAATTGTAAATAATAAAAACAGAAATAAAATAAGAAATAGAGCCAATAATAGAGTCTGCTTTAAATATCACTTGGGCTTCATAAATGTAACTGATTATGTAATTTGTTAAGTGTTTGCGTATGGATTTGAGGAGCGAGCACCACTTTGGTGGCCCAGCACCAAAAGAATCATCGAGTCTGATCTTTAGAGGGAACAGGGAGAAATAAAGCGAGTGGGAGAGAAACAGAGAAAGAGACAAAGATGGAGGGGGAGAGATAGAGAGTCGGGACAAACGTGCGCTGTGTTACTGGGCCACTCCAGCGCCCATGGACTCTCAGCAAGACTCAAAGCCACGCTCAGCTTCAAAAGGGAGCCATGAAGATTTTTTTTATGTTTACAAAAACATATTTATTTATTTCTCGTCACTCTGTCATTTATCTATTTATTTCTTGCTGTCCCAGCACCCCTTGCTCTGCCACTGAAATCATGTTCGATGACGCTGGCGTGCTCGCCCTCCCCTCTTTTTCCCCCTCTCTTTTAATACCACTGCAGTTCAAATCAAACTGCTCTAAAACAAACTGATGTACTCTTTAATATAGTCGTCACATCATCACAGGGTCCTCACGCGTCTGCCTTGGTGACAACTGCAGGGCTGCTTAGCTTAGCCCAGCGATGGCTGCCACTTTGTTGGTCGCTTCAATGATTTATCACAAAAAAGAGAGGGAGATTGTGAGAGAGGGAAGGGCGAGAAAAGGGGAGACACAGAAAGAAAAGTCCCCTGGATCATGATTGAGTCACTGGCACCTTTGATTGACAAGGTCTAATCAGCTTATCTCCATCCTAATAAAGTTGATAGCCTGCGGTGCTGCTCTCTACCTGGCATGGTGTGAACTTTGGGCTAGGCTGGGGCCCCTGGGGGCCGGGCCCCGACCCTCTCTGCTTATCTAAACGGGACTGAAATCAATCCCTAATGAGCTGTTTTCATTTTGCAGGATTGATTACAGGCCCCTAAACACCAAGAACACTTGCCTAAGAAGTGTTCTCAGCCTCTTGCTGGCCACCTTTAAAATGCAGAGTAGCAGTGCTTTTGTCTGTGTCTGTCTTTGTTTCAGCAGCTCATTTTGCTGCCATCGCTAAGTTATTTGTGTCAGCTGAACAAATATAAAGGGGGTGAATTTTCAAAGTAAACTCCACATTTGCCAGTTAATTTACTGAGTCGTACAATTTGTAAATATTGCCACTGAGATGCATTTGTAGCAACTGGTGACTATCATGATTGTAAGAACTAAAAGCCTTTATATTTCATGTAAAAATGAATTCTAAAAAATAAATAAATAAAATAAAATTGTATTTAACCTGTATTAGTCGTGTCTCTGCAAACAAACTGCAGTAGTTTCCAGCCCATCTATATCTTTAAGTTTACAATTACTACTAGTGTCCTAAAACAATTGCACATTTACAGTCGCATCAGCAAAAGGCTTCTATGTTGACACAACAAAGCAAATTTAATTTAAAGCAGCTCAGTAATCAGAGTTATGCCAATAAACAACAGTGAATTTTAATAACCATAACTAGAAAATTCAAGATGAGTTTGATGGAACAATTTTTAGTCATGTTTTGTATGAGCTGTCGATCAGTAAGACTCAACTCTCGGCCCTTCAATGAATAATAATCAAAAAGGTGGAATAGCTAATCATTGCAACTTAGATGTCTTATTTGACATGCTAGCTGTTTCTAAACAAGCAATCATAAATCATTCAAAATCTTTTCAACTGTGGAGGGAAGGACTAAAATCTGGCATGTCTTTGATTTAACATCAGTCAAGCCTCCACATTTGAGCATTTCAAATGCCCCTGACTCAAATGTCTTTAAATTGGCTAACTGCATGCCCTCCCTCTTTATTTAGGGCCCTCTTTAACTGGGCTAGCCCCCATGTCTGCTTGTTGCTATGCCTGGGCTTTTAAGTCAGTGCTCCTCACTAATGAAGTTCTATACTTTATTTATGAGACAAACAGAGGACCCTGGTTCTTGAGGGTGTGTGTGGTAAATAGCTCTGCATGTCCAAAGAGTCTCTTCTATATCCCTCTGAGGGCTCTCACTGCTTTTGGCAAGTCTTTGTTTTCACTAAATACACTGGAGACATTGAGAATGGTAGGAAAAAAAATGCTAAAATCTGATAAAATGGTACTGTGTGAAGATTCATCTTTTCTTAGAACTAAGAGTCCTCTTTTTTCCCCTTAAATATGACCTAGAAGCATCCTGTTTTTTTTGTTCCTGGTCATTAAGAGATATATTGTCGACACTGAAGAGAAAAGGGGGCAAAGCTGAGTTTCTACGCCATTTCTTTGTTCAGTATCTATCGCTTTGAAATAAAATGTCTTTTAGTTCCACTTCCCCCACTGGTCAATTACAGTTCTTAAGTGCTACTGTGTCATTGTGGATAGAGAATGCAACTTTGAATTACTGCAAAATAATGATGCTAAACTGCTCTAAAAAGTGCAGCTTAGATGTCTGAGGAGACTTGAGGTTAGTGGCAAGAAAAGTATTAACAGTATGACTAGAGAGCGTATGATTGGAAAACACTTAACACTCTAATTATTCTTGTTTTACGACTATGGATGCCACACCTCTACGTTTGAAAACTCAAAGCTTATTCCTCAACAACTGCCAATGCCATTTTCATAACGTGCATGGATAAAGCATGGTGCACTTCTTTATTTCATTACGTTGTATTTGTTGGCGTGAAAGAGAAGGAACTACACTAAATGAAGCCTTTGTTGGACTATAAAAGTAAACAATTTAGTGTTTCCAAACAGACAAATCCCAGGCCTTGGAGTACTGTATCTCAATACTCTAAGAACTGTGGCAGGACTATGATCTAAAAAGTGGAGGATTTCATGAAGATGTCTGTGAAGTGCTGTGATGAGCCGTTGAGGAACTACAAGAGTAAATATATAGTTTGAGATGGGTGAACAACACTAAATTAAAGACCAAACTGAATTTGGGATCAGATGGCAAACACTGTCAAACCTTATAAACCCAGTGGATAAATATGGCTACCTAATGTTTGTGCCCAGTGCGTCTGTTGAATTTGAGAGCTTGGCATATATAGTAATTAGTCTGGTGGAAGAGTGCATATTCCCTGTGTAACTATGTTCTTTGTGCAGATGTATTCCCGCTTTGACCCAGAGACACTGCCATTTCAGGTTGTGCATCTGAGCGGAGGGTTGGTATCGACAGCAGAGTAAAGGAAGGGGTCATGGATTAAAGACGCAGGGGCGAAGCCTCCCCACCAAACCACAAACACACCCCACAGCTGGTGTGGACCAAGCCAAGTGTGTGGGACCAAGGCAGGATAAACGAGTATTGTTCTTAGCTCGCCGCACAAACAGTGGATGAGACAGCCACCAGTGACACAGGGTCAAGGGGCATGTGGCCGACTATGACGGGAGAAACGGCCGGGCACAGGAGGTACTGAACACTTTTAAGCCGTGGCCCACTTCTTAAAACACCAACCGAGCTGTGAGGCAAAACATCAAAACAAGCCTCTCTAGTGAAAGATACAACTGGGTAGAATTAACAATCTGTCGGCTGTCGCAGAATTTGACACAGTCGAAAAACCCGGATAACGGAAGGATCATCTGAGACATTTGAATCAACATTTTTAAGCAGAGAATGCAGATTGTATTTATGAATTTGTGAATGCAAGTTACAGAGAACATCAAAAGCTGGTGGTCTGCGTGCGAACCTTCCTTGACTTGAATTATTAAATCTGTCGATGTCGCACACGCCAGCCACCCCGCGATTATAGTGTAAATTGACAAACTTTTTCAAAACTACAACGGAAGCCACAGAAAGCTGGTTGATACTTCAAGAATGAGCTTTGATACATCTCTGAGGAATACACTGTGCCTCAATAATGTGGTGACTGTCAGGAAGGAAGACAGGAAGAAAAAAAAATATGCTAACTGGTTAAATCTATTTAAGATCCCAATGAGCTTTTTTCCTATTTTAAGATAAAAACCATCCTTGATAATGAGGAAAAAAAGGAGTTTGTGTGTTTTTTT
Organism: Seriola aureovittata; assembly: GCF_021018895.1. Lineage (NCBI taxonomy): Eukaryota > Metazoa > Chordata > Actinopteri > Carangiformes > Carangidae > Seriola > Seriola aureovittata. Next base: position 11,309,890 of record NC_079384.1, read on the forward strand.
GGATGGTTTATTTAGAAAGTGATATTATGTTTTTTTCTTCCTTCTGCACCCCTGAATTAAGAACTTCAGGAAGAACGCTGACGTTGTTTATTTTCATAGACCCCCTGTCTGTTTGTGTTTTTAAAAAAAAAAGAAAAAAAAAAACAAGAAAAAAAAAAACATACCACCACCCACCCATAACACACACATACACAACACGCACACACTGCCATAGCGATGCATGAATTTTCTTCGGGAGCAGAGCAAGGAGAAGCGGCGCCCGATCTGTCGCCTGTACACCTCTCTCTCTCTCTCTCTCTCTCTCTCTCTCTCTCTCTCCCTGGCTTGCCTTTGATGTGCTCCCGAAAATGTCATCAGGCGTCAAGGAAAGAGGTTTTTTTTTTTTCGAACCCCCCCATCAACCCTCTACATCCACCCACCCCCCCACCCCAAACACACACACACACACACACACACAAATACACATATCCACCTACCTCACATATGAGCAAGACAATTTGCTGTCTCTCACTCATCCTCACCACTATCTTGAACCCCCACCCAACACCACCGCACTCCTTCCCAACCCAATCCAAAACAGAATACGTACCGGTTTCTACTGCTATCTGGTAGCCGGCCTCCAGTCTCCGTGATGACCTTTCCAGCTTCTCTGTGTTGTCCAACAGATGCGCTCTCTGCAACAAATGGAGAAAAAAAATAAATAAAGCCAGAGAAACAAACACACACAAAAAAATTGATTGAGAGGGCTGGGACCCATTTCAAAGAAACACATCAACACTGTCACCTAAACAGACAGACCACATCCACAGCGACAACATAATACCGCCAGGTTGGCAATAACCTTCATGGATGACAATGTGTTATATGCTGATGGAATATCAAGCATATGCATGTTGAGGCTGACAATGTAAGAGGTGCTGCTGCCTCATCTTGGACATGAAAACAAGAACTACTTTGAGGTTTGTTGCCTCCTTGTATTGTTTCACAGCACAGCCTTCTGCTGCACGCGAGGGAAAAGTTAAGGCGGGGAGGTGCAAATCAAGATAAAATTTTATTTAATTTGAAGCTTTTCCGTCAAAACAAAATCCTGTCGAGGTGATAGCTTCCAAATGGAGAAATTTAAGACAAAATCAACATTTAGTCCCTCAAATGTAGATAGTAAAGCAACAGATGAAGTGTAAGATTTCCTGAATAATAAATAATGAAGCCTTTTCGAACCCACCAATGTCATAAATGTTAATAAAATGAACATCGTTATAGTGTAATAATTATTCCACACAAAACCATTTGATTTCTTTTCTGCTTCCTGTTTATCCACATTAGTAGACCAAAACAGTTATTCATGATGTATGAGCTGCTGCATCCCCCCATGGCTTACTCACAGCTATCAACAATTGACAAGCCCGTCCATTGAAAACATGGAGTTCAGAGAGCAATGTGTTAAGAGAAAAGATGTGTTGCATAAAATATTAAATAAGCAATTTGATCATTTTTTTCAAAGTGGATGTTTGAGAGTATAAAGGTGTGAACTAGGGCTCTAATATCATGTGTACACATATCAATTGATAGCAGTTCCTCAGAAACCAAGAGAACTAGAGGTTTTGGTTCCTGCTCTATAGCTAAACAATTCATGTCTGACGAGCAAGGCAAGAAAAGATCTGATCTGTTGACTGATGGCCTTGAGTTCCATCTTGGGGGTCTCAAACATAGACATCTTCCATTATGGTTTCATTTCATTGTGTTCAAATATCCAATTACTGCACTACATTACGGACACATACATGTATTATCTGTGGCAAAGAGCAGAGCTGAATGATTTTATATGTTATTAGCTTTTTAAACACTTTGAATCAGTCAGTTCAGTCCTCTCAAACCCAAACAAAAACGAATAAAGAGGAACCAATGCTACATGAACACAAAAGCTTAAAATGACACCAATATATGTGGATCTATGGCTGACATTTTGTATTCTCAGTGGAATATGTGCTGTTACCTGCACAAGTAGTCTTCAGGAATGAGTGGGATTTTACTGAATTTTGTACACATGTTCTGAGTGATTAGTTGAGGTTACTTGACAATGTCTTGAATGTTTTCCTGTTTGGTTTAAATATAATTCTTTCCACTGTCACCATCGGGGGACCCTGAGTTTCATTTCAACTAACAGCTACAGTTAGTCAATTTGTCACTGAGTACTGGCAACTGTTTTACTGAGGAAACCAGCTGGGAATACCTAGTTTAATTTTTTCAACATTATATTTTTTTTGACATTGTACAAAAGAGGCTCACTAACTATAACTGATCTCACTTGCTTTGGTTGGGGTTGCATTAAACTGCATGAAAATGCCAATTGTCTAATTTTTTCCCCCACAGTTTTCCCAATGAGGTTGTTATGTTTTGGACATTCATGTCAGATTTTCTTCAAAAGGATGGCACAGGTGCCCATGAGCTGTAACTGGTGACTGTTGTGGTGACACTCAAATGTCTGAATTAAGTTTAATTCTGTTATTCTGATTTCGTTTGATTTTAACACTATTCCCAAGATCTAATAAACTAAAGGCTCTTATTAAAAGATTCCGGTGTACTGTATAACAAGTGAGTTAATCATTGAAGGAACTCTTTGATCATTATTTGTTTCAAGTAATGCCTGGATATTAAACTTTATATTAAAGTTCCTTTATTTTATGCACATATTTTATTTAATCATCATGGATGCTTCAAACAGATTTCAAATATTGATTCAACTATTACATTGGTCTGTTTTATTAGACAGCGCCGCTGTGTAATCTCAGTAATGTGTATTGTTAATCTATGTTGGTTGAGTTCAAGGCTTCAGCCACCTATCTGACATAAAAACATAGATTCAAACAACATGTACAGCCCCATATTATCCACTGTAGTGACACACTTTTAGTGCAAGTCCAAACTAAGACCCAGCTTTCATTAAATCCATACAGCCTTCAGAGTAGAGGATCATAAACATCATGAACTTGGAAGACTTAAATGTTTACTCGAATGTTGTTGGTTTTGATGGCCTTTCTAATATGCTATGTTAAGAAACCGATCAGATGTAACACATTTGACACTCAAAAACAACCCGATGAATGGCAACCGCCTCTCTGACAAGGGTTTATGCCCATCACATGAGCGAAGGGGACAGGGGGAGAAGTGAAATCTCTAGTTTTGGTTGGGCTGTCAAAACATGTACCAGCTAATCACTCAGAGGAAATGAAAAATGTGGAGGAAAAAAAAAATAAGTCAATGACATGCTTTTCAAAGTTTGACAATAAGAGGGATGGGAAAAGAGCAGGGAGGAGAAAACTCCCTCTGAACTCCTTCCTTTCCCTCGCTTCCTTTTTCTTCACGCCGCTGACAGATGTCATTTAAAATTGCAGAGATACTTTTTAATAGTTAAAGGGAGGGCAGGGGGAGGATGGAGGGATAGGAGAACGGGTGGGTGGATGGGTGGATGGGTGGTAAAATGGGCTAGGAGGAAAGCGACGAGGAGATGGTGAGTGGGATAGGATGCAAGGTGTGGCATGTTTTTGGTGTAGGGTGTGGTAGAGGGTTTCAGGGAGGGGTTACATGGGTGTGGAAGTGGAGATGGTGGCAGTGTGCACGTAGGAGAAAATGGATACCACGCTTGGTCTATAATGAGCCCCTATGGATCAGCTGAGATGGAGGGGACGTATTGACATGCAATGCTTAAGCTAATACACCTAGACCATGGCTGCAGTGCCTGTGTGTGCCTGGGAGCATGAGGCAGCCAGGGATACTGACAGAGTAGCACACTCCCCGGGTTCTTCAAAGAGCTCAAGTGATTAGTATGTTATCATTACCATTCGAAACGTGATTTTCCTATTCCCTCTCGGCAAAGGTGACACGTCTCGGGGAGACGGCCGGCAGACTCACTGCGATGGAAAGCCACTTCAAAGCTTTCTCCTCCTGAATTTCTCTCTCTCTCCCTCTCTTCTCTCCCTCGTTCTGTCTTCTTTTAGGGCCGGGGGGAGGGGAGGGTGAGTGTGGGTGGGTGGGTGTGTGAGGGGGGGGGGTGTTGCTGGGGGGGTGGGGGGGGTGGTGGCACTGGTGGTGTATATGTGTGTGTGATCATTAGAATAATGCGCCCCGAGTTTGACGGTGACAGAACCTGAAGGAAAGGGTGAGAGTTCAGCCACTAAGAATCCAGTAATGGCACACTGTGATGGCCCTAATAATGAAACAATCCAGCCATGAACACAGGATGATACCGAGGAAAATAATGAAAAGGAACATGTACAATTAAAACTAAACATCCTACACTACATAGTCACAGTCAAGGCAGATATAGAGATTACGTCTACAAACTTAATCTAAAGTGAGGTGACTCTTACTCTCCAGGAAAGCAATTTTGCTCCAATATACAAATGTCACACAACAGCTAAGATATGATAAGCAAGTAAGATATCGTTGTCAGCATTTTTGTCAGGGGAAAAGAAAAGTGGCTGCCAGCCCCTACTGTGCTACAACGTCCAATATCAAGGCTTGACCCCTGTGGTTCTGATATAACCATTGGGAACCATTCAGAATAAGGCAAAGACACACATACACGAACACCTATTCAAGCTCAAATACTGGCTTGCAATTCAGCTCTGCCATTGACTAAAGACAAACTAAGGATCCCGTCAAAATCATATCTGATCGTCTCATGGAGCCTTCTAGCCAAGGATTTAAATACAATATATGATAAATATTGTGCATCTGTGAGTGCACTGGTGCACCCCCCCATCACCACCACCATTTCTACCTATGCATGTATGCCTTTTCATCTGACACCTACATTTTGAACAAAGATCTTCTTAGGAACCACGAAAATGGTGTTTTTTTGTTGTGCTTTTTTGCGTCAAGAAACACTCTTCAGTTGTAAGTTATTAACAGGGAGCCCCAGAACAATGCAGCTGTAGCTCAAAAGAAATCTCTCCCCTCTTCTTTCGCTCTCCTGCCTTTTTTCAATATCAAACACAGGCGGTTACTATCACCATTTTCCAAAGTTCAGATGATTTCCTTATTATTTCAATAAGGGTGGGGGAGAGTCAAAGTGAATAATGATGACAGCTGTGATTCAGACTGACTGTGTGATCTTCTGTGCCGTTTGTTTGGGACTTGTAAGACGAGGAATTACAAGTGTCAAACAGCTGTGAATATGGGTGCTAAATATTTAAACATGTTTTTCAGTGGAAGAAAAAAAGTATAGTTTTTTAAAAGCAAGGCTTAAGTGTGTATAAGCTGTGCCAGCCTTTGATTCAAATGGAAGGAAGAGTAGAAGGGTAAAAGACTGCAATGGAGACGTGCAGTGGCGAAGAGGGCGCCGAATCAAACCCGATTACACAGATCGGGCCATTCCAAAAAGGGTAGACAGGTGAGGTAACTCAAGATGTCTTCTGACCCTCAGGCTAGGAGGAAATGCACAAAAAAGGTGGGAAGAAAAAGGGGAAACAAAAGTACAGCTAAATAAAAGAAAACAGTGCGATAACATGGCATCTGGGCCAGGTTGGCGTTCTAAATTATGGAAAGGTGTGAATGGTGAGGCTTTGATAGGAATTGAATTACTCAGCTTCTGCAGAAGCCCCCTTGAACATCGTCTCACTCAAAGGCACATTTAACAACATACTGTAAGTGCACCTGCAAATACAAGTTCAGCCATGCTTCAAAGGACAAGAATATAATGTAACCTGCAGAAACTGACAAAATCTGCCTCAATCAGAGGGAAAAACTTTCTCCAAAATATGATCAGCATGAGTATTAATTAAAATATAACATATATAATGTAATGCTACAACTACTGAGTCCTCAACATTGTAATGGTAAAATGCACGGTTGCTATGGAAGTAGCAAATCGGCTTTATCAGAAATTCTTGCATTTCAGCAAATGTTAATAATATTGCTGGATAGTAAGAAGAACATAAGAACAAATGTTCAAGTTTAAAACCTATATAATATTTACATGCTTTTTATATACCACTTTAAATACCACTACTTGACCTAATAATTTACCCATTTTTGGTGTTGATCAAGCTTTTCACATGGCTTATCTAAGGAGTAGAAGGTACTTATATAGGACAGTCTTATGGGAGACAATAATGGGCAGGTTGTCAAGGCAGCCCAATAATATGTTTGCTACAACTGATTTTTTTAACTGCAAGATGAATTCAATTTGCAAAGTCAGTTTGCATTTAATTATGAGTGGAGCAGGTCAATTCCAAGAAACCACGATTTCACTCTAGCATCAGAGCTTCTTGTTTACCGCCTCAAAGTGAAGAAAACAATACCAACTGTTGCTAATGAAGCTAGACACAGGACACTTGAAAAGTTATATGAATAATAAAATAATCATTATTGCCAATTAGCTTGGGGTTTTACACAGTCATTCTTAACCAAGCCTTATGACAGTATTTCTAGAATGGTTAGCTGACCAGCTAAGCAGCAAGCTAACTACGACTCTTGTGTCTTCTGCCTGTGTATTGTCGCCAACATTATCTGCCAAATTACAATAATATTAAGTATTGCTTGTTCATAAATTAACGTGATCTAGAAACTCCCAGCTTCAAGCATGTCATTCAGACATCACCAACACCAACACTTGAGTTGACCAAGGACTGAGGACGTTTCATTATACTGCATATTGTGTATGGTAGATTACACTGCATGTCATGGAGTGTGGACAGTAAAGTACAATAAAATGTCATGAATCGAGTAGAATAACTGTGGTGATGTTAACGCAGTGGTACGTGAGAATACAACAGCTACTATCCCACATTCTTATGTTACGTATAGCGAAAAACATATATCATTTCACTAATGATAACCTTTATCCAATTCATTACAAAAGGCAGAAAGCAACTCATTTGGCCCCATTCAAGAAAATTAAGGGACAGTAAATCTTACAAGCAGCCATTCCCTCTTGAAACTAAGAAGTTGATCAAGTTCTAAACTGTGTTGTGCTACTCTAAGCCTTGCTTCATTCCTCAATATTCATCTTCAAAAAGGCATATCAGAAATAATATCTTATCTTTACTTTCTGATATTTAAGGTAAGGGAAACTGGAGAAACTGGCCTTCAGTGAATTCATTATCTTTGGCTTGGCCTTTAAGCTGTTCAATCAGACATGTAAAAAAAAAAAAAGTGTCCAAATGAGCAGATTTTAATTTTCTCCAGGAGAGAGGAGGGCAAATGGAAATTTCAGTAGGAAAGCATAATTTAAATTGTTAGAGCAGAGAAGCACTTACCTCTTCACGTAACTTTATCAACTGCATCATGAGAGCAAAAGGGAGAAGAGAGAAAGATGGAGAGAGTGAAGAAGAGATATAAAAAAAAAAAAAAACAGAAACATGGCAGGAAGAAGCTCAGTTATATGGCTGGGTACAGAATTAACCTTGACGATTTATCTGTTTGCATGTTTAGCATTTGGAAATCACAAGACAAACACATTAAACGAAGCTAAACACGCCGCTCGGGCTGACTTTTTTGAACAAACAAAGATCAAGTCCTGGCGCTGTCACATTAAACAAGGAGAGGGAATGGATCGCTCAACTTGCAGTATCAACTAACATTATCAAGGAAGTCACATCACAGAAGTTGATATAGCAAGAGAAAAAAAAATGAGTAAAATATAGTCTGCAGTATGTTTAAAATATTTTGTATCTGTCATTTTGCTGAATTCTCTGGAAAAGGATGAAAAGAAATATGTGCCCACTGGAACTGAGTTGGAGAAATGCTGAGCCACTCCATTTGTACTGCTGTTTATCAGTGCTGATATGTTGTCAATATTTCATGTAGCTTATGCTTCTCAGTAAAGGTGCATGCTGTTTAGATTCTGCATGGAGAGTCATGTGAGGTTACCATTGTATATACATACAGTGAGGCTTATTATTGGGACAGCCACAGATCATGAAAAATGAATCTTAGCATAGCCATACATTTTTGATGAAAGAGAATAGTAAATTTAAAGTGAAGTAAATAAGAAATGCTATTCTTATTCCCTGTCCTGGAAAGTCTTGCATCTCTGATAATGAATCACACATTTGAGGGAGGGCAATAATTTGATTTGCTATTAATTATGCCTCATCACAATTAAAAAGGTTGCTTCCCAGGCTTGTTCTTAAGTGGGGGCTGTAGAGGAGGAAAGGGAAGGCTGGGGCTTATCGTGGGAATGCAACATGTTTGGCTGAAAAAGGGGAAGGACAAATTTCCTCATATGCAAGCCTTTTAAAAGGTGATTTTTTTTATTTATTTTTTTTATCCACATTTCTTGGCCAGCATTAAAGGTTAGCAGATCTAAAGGAAGACTTAGGACCACTATTACTTTTGTTGTTTATTTTGAATTTTGTGAGTCTGGAATAATTTTGTATCATATAAAAAGGGTGTTTTTATATCTTGAATTACAAACTTGATTTCCAACTTTAAGGTAAAAAAAAAAAAAAAAAGAAAGCTGGGAGAGTCCAAAAATGGTATCTTCATATCAAAATAATTCACTGCTTCAGCTCCTTCTACCAGCACTTATGACCAGAATATATCAAGAATTAAAATTTAACATTTGAACTTTTTCTGAAATCCAGAAAACTAAAATCCTAAACAACAAAATAAAAAAACAACAACAGTGTACTGCATGTATTTGTGTCCTCTATTTATATTATCCCTCTAATAAACAAACTCAAAGAAATTTGTCATATAATAACGAACCCTGGATGAATCCACACTATATAAAAATACACACAAAAATATCAAGTATTTCACATATTACAATCCTGCATTTGTCACAGCATTTCTCATTGTAATTTTAGAAGCACCTCAAAAATAGTTCTTGCATCATTTTTGTTTTTCCCCCCCAATCATAAAATGATTCAGTGCAGTATTGCAAATAAAAAATTATTGTCAATATCTGTAATGTGGGAGGTAAACAAGTATAACTGCATGTTTTTCTAAAGAGCTCTTACCCTTGAAAATGTCGGCAGTAACAAGACGCACTTTAGAGTGGAAACTGTCTTTTCTAACTTAAGTAGCAATTCCCCACTAGAATGCATTATTGAACAGGCCAAAGTTTAAAACTACACTGTGGATGTGGTTATTTAGGGCTTGAACAAACCCAGCAGATCCTGCGATCCCTCACCCCAGCTCTGCCATCAGTCAATGGGTACCAAACAAAACTTGTTCTAGCTCATTTGTGCTGCCTGACTGATTGCAAGTCCTTGCAGAGGATTTGTTAAAACTATACGAGGGGCATGTTGAGCTGTGTTTCTTGTTTCTTCCTGTTTAGCTTTATTTTTCTTTGGCATCCATTCTTTAGTACAGCCAACGATGCTCGCGTTGTTCAAGAGATACAGAGCAGTAAATACAGAATATTGTAAATGTTATAATTACTCCTGCATGAGCGCCTTTCCTTGTGTTTTTGTGATGCCAGCCAGTATTCAAAATTGCACTGCTGCAATTTTTCTGTTATGATAATCAGCAATTTTTTTTTTTTTTTTTTTTTCAAACAAAAGATTTTTCTTATCCAATACGGAATTCGATACAAGTGGTAATCTGCTTCCTTTGTAGCCTGTAAAATCTGGTCCATGCCGGCTCAAACCAGCACAATCTCTTGTGGCCAAGCCTTCTGCTGTGACTGAAATCGAAACTATTCCGTATAGTGTTCGTGTGTGAAAAATGTGTGTGCAGTTGCTGCTTTGTGTGTGGCGTCTGTGTGTGTGTGTGCGTGTGGCATCGAAGTGTGTGTGCGCACCAACATTGGTGCGTGTGTTGCATGCAGAGGAAACAGAAAGAAAAAATGTGCAATGGTAGCCTACCACATTATTAAAAAAAACGAGTGATAGTGCCAATTCAGTCTCTGTCCGCATACAGATAACGAATAAATGCCGAACTCTATTAAATCGTCCTTTAGCCATTATCGCAGGGCCAACACGCCATTTTCAGAACTTATGACGGTTCCCTATTTACTTAGCTATAAATCCTTGCCATGTAACCAACAGATTTGTGACTGGTAATGATCTGCTCAGCCAGGGCTATATGAAATGATCCTGACCTCTTTCAGATCGTCAGGAATTAAATTGACCGACTTGCCCCGGCCCCCACCATCTTTTCCCCTCTGCTATCACCGCCGTCTCGTTAGATAAAAAACCCTGAAGTTCCGAGTACTCCACTCACAGCAAGACCAAAACAAGTATTATCTCCAAGTTTTAAAATGAAAATGAGGTAAATACGGCACCTGGGAGAAAAAGGGAAAATGTATATCATCTATTTGCTTTGCTTTTGACCCCAGCGTGAACTCTTTCTGTCCTTTTCTGTGTGTGTTTAAGATATATAATTGTAATTTTTATATGTTTCATATCAGACATTATTATTGCTAATTATTACTAAGCTTTTCACATTTAAATAATTTATAGTTAATGTGTTACACATAATAAGGAATTGAGTGCTGGTAATCTTAAAACAAAACAAACACAGGGAAAAATAAAATAACATGAAAACTGTTATAGAAAAAGTAATATGTCACTTAACACAGCTTAGATTTTTAAAGTGCATCATGACCTTAATTCACAGAGAGAAATATGTTTTAATGTAAATATATCTACCTATATATCTATATACCTCTTATGGCGTACAATAAAATTAGGAAAATGCATAACTTGAGATTTTATTAATATTAATTTACTTTTCATAATTTACATTATTATGTTGATATGAACTGAGAATTAAGAATAAAGCTGTGGACATAGTGGTCTGAGATTTAAATGCCAAATCCAACTATCACTATTTTTCCTGATGTGTGCATGCATGGATTATAAAGCAGCACGACATTTTATTGTTTTCCATTTAGCAACACAGTTTTATGATATAAAACTATATCAAATAAATTTGATAATTATTGTCAAATTAATTTTTTTTAATATTAATTACAACAATATAACAGCAATTTCAAACATCTATCATATAATCTCTTTCCACAATATTAAATCCATTGATACATTTTTATTATTTCCACAATTTTCTTTGGAGGTGTGTAAATTCTAGATTTATAAATATTGCTTTTAAATATTTTTTTGATCAATTTTTAATGAAAGGGAAATAAGATTTGAAATGAAATGTGATAAATTTTTTCAGATTTTCCTTTGACAAGATTTTGATAGGACCCATCAGCGTCTCAAACGTGACATTTCTGACAGCAAATCTCCTTCCAACTTCTGCATAAAATGTCAGAGTCACTTTTGTGTCTCGCTAATT